>NC_048299.1:32460441-32594132 GCF_013100865.1 Trachemys scripta elegans
GCATAGAGTGAAAGCTTTCACTCTATGCATCCGAAGAAGTGAGGTTTTTACTCACGAAAGCTTATGCCCAAATAAATCTGTTAGTCTTTAAGGTGCCACCAGACTCTTTGTTGTTTTTATAGAAATCAGTCTAATATAATTAAATTTCATTTTAGTTTAATTAGTTTAATTAATGTTTGTACAGAACTTTGAATATGTAACACACCAGAGAGAGCTAAGTATTAAATTAATATTGAAGTGATGGAAACAAGGTAGGTTGTTTTAAGTTAAGTATTGTTCACACAAAACCTGCTTTTCATAGTGAGGAGGAGAATGGAGTTTGTGCAACAATAGTTGCTTTAGAGTTGCCTGTTTTATTTTAGGCCTTTCACCATCTGTTTCCATGGCAGCAAAGCATTCAGGAATCTGGTATATTTCAAAGACAAAATACAGGAAATTCCATTTTCACAACAGCAGTAACAGACTTAAAAATCCAAAAGGCTCTGAAATATTTAGTGTGTTTAACCCCAACCCAGCTCCACAAACTGGTAATAAACAAAACTCTAGTCTAGATCCACAAATTAGCACCTACTTTAACCTAACATGGGCCCACCAATAGGTACTAAGCCTGGACCCTACTTTGGGACCATTGGCCCACCCCAATCCAATTTTGTTCCCACTTGCCTGTATCAACCTTAACCCTAGCCAAGGCCCACTGGGTTTTACGTAACCCTGACTTCAATGTAGCAGGCTGCACCCAGCCTGGAGCTACTAGCCAGTCTTCACTCTGAGCCTAGCCCTGGTGCTGGCACCAAACCTAATGTTAGCTAGGGCTTATCAGGTCACACTCAAATTTAGCCTTAACATGTCCACTGAGCCATCCCCAGCATGGCCCCCCAGATGACCTCAATCTCTGTTTTCATTTAGGCCATCTAGCTGGCTCCGAGACCTAATGCTAACTGGCCCATGGGCCATCGCCAGCCCTAATTTGAACCTGGGCCCACCATGGCCCCATCCCTCATCTGGTCCCTCTCCAATCCCAACGTGGGCCTAGGACTAGCCCTGATCACAACTTAAGAACGTGAGAACACATCTTTGTCCCTGTCCAGCCCATAGTCCCAGCCCATCCCACAGATAACGCAACTGAGCCTAACCTCCAGGCCTAAATAACAAAATAAAACAGGTAAAAACAATCTAGCAACTATAAGATGAAGTAGAAAAATATACAGATTGCATTTAATGTTGTCCTCAACAGTGGAGGATTAACTGAGGTGTTGACTGTGTGGAGGACGCTTAGCAAGTAATAATTTAATAAACAGTATAGACTCCCCAAAGGGGACTCATGGAAATCTGGAAGGAAACACACATCTTTTTACAAAGGATTACTGTGCCTATTTATGGTACTTTTTCTTTGTGGGGAGCACATTTCATCATGTCCAAAAAACTCATAGACCCTCTTTATCTTTTGACCTTTTTTGCTTCTCTTCTGAATCCAGCTCAGGACAGGCTAGCAGATATACAAATGCATCCTTGTGGGAGGCAAAATGCTCTTGTGCATAAGGCTGAGTGTGAAAATCATGAGATGTGGATTCTGTTCCCAGCTATGTCACAGACATTTAGATGATCTTAGCCAAAGTCTCTGCTTTTCAGTTTCCTCATCTGTAAAATGAGGATACCTGCCTCAGTGGGTTGCTCTGAGGTTTGATTTGTTAATATTTGAAAAGCTCTTTGACAGCCTCAGATGGCAAATGCTGTAGATGTGCAAAGTACTACTATTTTGGAGAGACTCATGTATACCAAGGAGATGACTGAGAAGAAAGACGTAAGAGCAAGAATAGCTTTGTAAGAGACAAAACCTCTCCCTGGCTCTTAGCGGATGGAATCCTCCCAAACATGCAGCGGAGTTGCTCCTAAGGCTACAATAGCAGCTGTGGGCTGCAGTTGTGTTCTTGGTTACTGCATCTCCTCTTCTGTGAGGGGCCAGGCTGGTGAATCAGTTTAGCTGTGTCTGTCTCTCTGAGGTACTTATATGCCCCCCATTACCATAGTGTCTGAGCGTCTCACAATCTTTAATATGTTTATCCTCACACCCCCTACTTGTAAGGTAGGGAAGTGCTATAATCCCCATTTAACTGAGGGACAGAGAGATTAAATATCTTGCTCAAGGTGACCTAGGAAATCTGTGGCAGTAAATCCTAGGCCAGCACCCTAATGCTGGATGATCATTCCTTTCCTTGTGTAGTAATCACACCCCTTCACCAGGCCGAGGGCCTTCTGCAGCCCTTATTTGGGCTGTTGCTGTTTGAGTAGCTGAACAAACTGTTTCAAGCATGTCAATTTAGGCTTGTCTAGGAGAAAGTGTTCTGTTCAAGGTAGAAAATAATTTAACCCAGTAATTCTGATCCCCCAAACCTTGTTTGAAATACCAGATGTAATTTTATGCTGTTTAAAAGATTCATATGCATGCAAAACAGATAGTTTTATCTATGCAAGAATGCTTTGCCAGTGGCAAGGTATGTTCTTACAAATCAGCAGATCACTCGCATATCTCCCTCTAGATGCACATATAAACACATGCCAAAACCCAGCAGGGATATTGCAAGAACAGCAATTTAACACCATTGTATTCTCAACTAGGAGTATCTCTTTTCTCCCGCTAAAGCCATTTATCCTCATATCCACACATAGGAATACTGGACTTCCACATTCTCCTCCTATCCACAAGCTGGTTGCTCAAGCCAGTCCTTCTATCCAGTTACTTTCCCTGACTCCCTTGTTTTTCTTTCTTTTCACGTCCCTTTCTTTGTTTCACTCTTCATTTCCTTCTCTCGTGTACTGTGGTGTATCTCTTTATGCATATCTGTGCCTGTTTCCTCTTAGACTTTTTCTGTAATGTTTATTTTTGCTGGCTTTTTTTGTCCCACACAGACAACGCAAAGCAACTGTAAACACAGTTTAACCAGCTTGTGAAACCTGATTTGTGGCTGCCCTGAGTCTGCTTTCTCATCTTGCTCCTTTATCAGACTTCTTTCTCCTCCCTTTCCTTCCCTGTTTCCTCTCTTCTTTTCTTTGTCTACCACCTCTTTTCCCATTCATTTTCCTTCCCTCTCACAAATATTTGTAAATAGCTGTGTATTTTCTGTAAAAGAAGTGATTTATAAAGGGGCCTCACTTGAGGCACACAAAGCTCAGACACAGGTAGCACGGATATCCTTGTAGCATCTCTCTGGGTTAGCATGAACCACAAAGCAAGCACACTAAAGAAAAGTTAAGTGCCAAGCACTGTGGCTTCTTCCTGCCCTGCTTATGTCCTAGAATTTTTTACAAGCAATGAACAAAGTGAACAGATTTATAAGTAACAACCTGCAGTGTGTACCTATCATTAACGGTATTTTTTCATTTAGGAATTCTGGGCTCTGCAGGACCTTGCTAAACACAAGTTTTTTTCAGACTGGGTTACTATATACCTCTTGAGATTAGGACGGTAAGATAAATACAGTTTCAAATTAAAAATAACAAGAGTATGTTACCCCAGTGGAATTTAGGTGGGGTAAACTTAATCTTACCCTGGTCTGGGTCAGATATTGCATGGTCTTCAGCCAATTCTATATATTGCTCCTGGGCATACTTTTACATGCCATTTTTCCCTATGTGAATGGAGATCTCGCTAGCTGCCATGATAATTGCATGGCTGGAATGTATATTTATTCTATCTAATTACAATCTGGTCTATTCTGAAACACAACTTTGTAAAAATGACGTTATGGAGTTCAGCATTGAAGTGTCCTTCAGTGACCCCATAGCATATTTACTCACTTTACAATTATGGTTGTTTTTTTAAACTGACAACCCAGCAAACTCAGTCTGGGATTTGAAAGTCAAGCTGTGTTCTCTCACTAGTAATCTATATGCTTCTGGTCAGGTGCTCTTCTCATATACACTTCTGCAACCCTGTTGCCTTGGACTTAGGGGACTGCACAGATGTGACTCAATGTGTAATTGAAAGACAGTGGATTGCATAGGTGTCTGCTTCACAGTTGGAACCAGCTAAAATTCTGTTGTTTCATAAGCCAAAAAAGAACCCTGTTTGCTCTTACATAGTTGTGTTGACTTTGCAGGGCTGATAGTGGTAACAAGAGAAATCAAACATTTTTAAACTCACGACAATTCTCATTCTCTTTAAAGATACAATTCTTAGGGAGCAAATCTGCAGAGAAAGAAAATGCGATTTTCACATAGTCACTTTTCAGAGTGTAATTGCACTTAGGGGGTTAATCCTGCTTCCATTGAAAACAATGGCAAAACTCCTATTAACTTCAATGGAAGGAGAACAAAATATTTTAAAAAGTAAGTAAACCCCACAAATGCATGGCAAAATTATGTGCCTAATTTGCACATACATTTGTCAGAGCTGCAGCTACAAATCTGAGATATTGGTAAATGTCCAGTAAGATTTGTAATTTGGCATTTGTGCCAGTGAATAATTATTTGCCATTTGCATTTGATCATATGCAGTTTAGGAAATTAGGTCAATAGTGTCAAATGAAATGCATTTAGAATATATTCAGTACAGGAATGAAACTCAGCCACTTTGTGCTGGATGCATTATCTTCTGAGAAACCTTGAGGGAGTATATGTACTAAACAAATGTAGAATGAATACTTTTTGAATGATGTCTTGGGAAAATGTTAGGAGAGAGATAAAAAGGAAAGTAGATATGCCAGTTAGGTTTGTTTAATTCTTGCTGTTCAACTAATGGAATTATTGATTTTTTTTTTCCATTTACAGTAGGATAGGAAACTATAATGAAAGGGAAAAGAGGGAAATATGGTATCAACAAGAGAAGTTAAAGTGCACAAAATTCATGTAATATTATTATTATTTTTTTTTTGGTTTTCCACGTATAGTAACATGGGTGATTCAGACAGTACAAGAAGAAAAAGAATGACAGGTAAGTAAATCAATTGAAGAATTTAGAACTTTTCAGGCAATTGGAAATCGTTAGGTAACAGTTTATTCACAGATGTATGCTATCCATGCACTAGGTATTCAATTAAATAATTACTGTGGTTGTGACCTGTCAATGGTCTGAAGAAAGTATCAAAATTGTCCACTGGGAATAGAAGTATGTACATTTGCTTTCCTGCAGGTTATACAGAGCCTGAGTCTGTGACTGTTAGGGTACTGTGCCAGGTACAGCTTTTTTTGTCTGAGGAGAGAGAATGGGTAATTGTATTTCATGGCAATTGTATTTGTTTCATTTTCCAAACAAAATCCCCAAACAACTCAAAAGCACTATCACGCTTGTACGTGGTGCCTCGCTGCACAAAACAGGGTTCTTCAAGGCTATCATCCCCTACCTTTCAGGAGCACTAAAAAGTACCATATTTTTATGAAGAAAAGGAAACAAGGGTCAGATTTTGGTCTTAATTACACTGCTGCACATTTGGAGTAATTCTGTTAAACTTCGATAGAATTACTTCAGATTTATACCAGTGTAATTGAGATCAGAATCTGGCTAAATGTATCCTGACAGAACTGTATATACATACTTCAATTGAACAAATCGTCATGAAGTTCATGGCTTAAAATGAAGCTTTATTCCTTCAGCAGTTACTGTTTTCACTCCTTCTGTACTGTGTTTACATTAATTAAATTAAAATGATCCACTCATCCTCTTCAGACTTCTTCCTTGTATAAATTATCACAGTTTCAGTTACTTTAATTTAAAGTAACTGAATCTCTTCATAATTACTTAGAATGTGAACAACTAATCTCATCCTGTTGCTGTGGCAGTTTAATCTAGGTGAAAGATATTCATGAACAAACATTATTAATCGATGTTTCTAATCTTTCAAAGGTCAAGATACATCACATTGTTCTGCATTTCATTATTTGATTAAAGCCAAATATACTTCTCTATGAATGCTTATCTAAAACTTGTGAAGTACAATTTACTTTTCTGCACCATTTTTTCTGTTGAGCAAGTATTAAAATGCAGTACCAAACCTGTTGCCATTTTCATACAAAAAAGCTTTGAACATGTTGAAACAAAAAACATTCTGTTTTTTAAAACTTGTTTTTATCCGTTTTCCCCAACAGTCTCCATAAAATAAAGTAGAAATTAGAAATGCTCATAGCTGGCTTTTGGGACCATGGATGTGGGTGGAATCCACATTTCTTCTGGTTTTTACATTCCCTGAAAACCAAGACTAATTAATTTAAGTTTTCATTTAAAAATCTGGTGTCTCTAACCCTTTCCATTGTGGATGCAGCCTTCTGAATATAAATTGACTGGTAGGATTGAAAGTTTACAACTGATTGAGATAATGGACTGAAATCGCTTCTGCTGGTTCAGAGAGAAGACTAAATTGCACATCTCTGCACCAGCAAGGAACTTGAACTGTCCTCTGGGTGAAATTCAACCCTGGCAGGTAGAAGCAAATGCAGCCTAAGAGAATCTAGCCTTATATCTGAGATATCAAATAGTGGACTTTACTTTGATTCTGATAGCTAGATTCAGTGCTCCTGTCACCCTGGATTTAGAATAATCCTATTACTAACACATACACATATTGGAGAGGTAAACTGGCACCTAAAAATATAACTCAACAAGTAAATCTACATCAGAGCATTATAAGTGAGATTTACAATATCTGTATGAAATCTTAACTCTTAAGGAAAATAGTATTTCTTTCAGAAATATCAGTACTTTTACTACTACTGCTAGTATAGCCCCTTTTATATAAGGATCTCAAATCATTTTACAAGTACATTAATAATCATCAAGCTTCACTTGTGAGATAGGGTAAATGTTATTAGTTATTATAATTGTGATTATCAACATCACATGGGGGAAACTGAGTCACATAATTTAAATGACTAGCTTAAAGCTCCAGAATGAATCAATGGGTGGAGTTGATAATTGACCCCAGAAATCCTAGCTCGCAGCTCCTGATAATCACTAGACCACACTCATCACTCTTTCTCACTAGACTTGCATTTAACGTTATTATAACTACAATATCGTTTTATATCAAAAGATCAATTTCTGTTTACATAATATTGAAATCTCATTTACGCATTGTTTAAAGATGACATCACAATACTGACAAAACTTTATTATTTCCTAATCAACATGCAGTTATTAAAATCATATAATCATTTCTTATCTTACTATAGTTTTATATTGCTGCTTGTCATCATATATTACTCCTGGGGGAATTTTGCTCCAAAAATTAAAAATTCTGCACATACTTTAAAATTCTGCAAAATTATACATATTTTATTTGTAAAAATAACATAATATAATCAGACCAGTTTCAGTTATTTCAGTAATTTATTTCAAAATATCTGTCAGGAAGTATGTCTGTAAAAATAGAGACAAAAAAAAAAAAGATTCAGGAAATGTTTCTGACAAATAGATTCCTTGCTAGGCATATTAATACAGAACTTTGAGTAATGCATTTAAACTACAATACAGAAACGTATTTCCTGCACTCCTCAGAAGCAGTGCAAAGGCTTGAGGGCTTGGAGGAGCTGAGGGAGAGGGAAGGAGCCTGGGCGTGAACCCGGAGGGTTGTTGGGTGTGGGTGAGAGAAGTATGGAAAAGGTTTTTTTGGGTGGGGGAGGAATTGTTAGGCAATTGGGGAGCTTCCCCCATGCAGACCCTGGCTGACCCTAGCTTCTGCTATTCAGTCAGGTACATCTGCCCCTGTCCCTGTGTGTCCCTGCACCCCGTATCCCTTTGTGTCTCTACACGCCCCTACCCCCGCCACATGTGTCCTGCAGCCTCCCTCACCCAGCCCTATACCCCCTGTCCCCTTATGGCTGTGCAGCCCACCTCCCATTCAGCCCTTGGCTCAACATTGTCACTCCACTAGCTCCTGAGTTGCTCCCCTCCCCCCTACTAGCCCTTCTAAATCCCAGTCTGTGACTGCCTAGCAGCTCTGTGTGCTCCACTCTGTCCGGAGCCTCCTCACCTGGCCCTGCTGTGAGGAATGCAGCCTCTCCGGCTGTCTGCTCTGTCTTCTGGCGCCACAGCAACCCCTGGTGGATGAAAGGTGAAACTGCAGCACCTCTTCACCAGAATCTATATTTTGCAGAGAAAAAAATGTGCAGGGGGACATGAATTCTGCACATGCGCAGTGGCGCAGAATTCCCCCAGGAGTAATACATCTGAGCGACATCTGTGTAAATCATTAGCAATATCAAAATCTGTAGTGGACTTCATGGAGTCTTTATCACTTTTTCCTTTTCAAGGTAAAATCTCTACTAGGGGTAGGGTTGTGGTTCTGATTGTTTAGACTCTATTAACTTACCTTTTTTTCGTAGAAGAGGGTGGTTCAGTGTTTTGAATGTCATATGGTGGAAAGACCTTTTCAAAGAGGAAGGTTTTGCAGCATTTCCTAAAGACAATCAGACTCTGGATTTGCCTAATCTCCTCTGAATCTCTATTCAGTAGCCATATCTCCTCAACTCTTATGCACTGTGTCCTGGCCTTTGTGATCTACCTTGTTCTAGAGCAGTGCCACTGTCGCATCAGTTATTATTATAGGTCAAAATTCAGTCTTGAATAGATCAGGCCCCAGCTACATTAACTGCTTTGAGGATTAGGACCAAAGCACTAAACTGATATCAGAAACTGTTTGGGAGCCAGTGGAGGGATTTGATCATAGGCCTGATGTACTCATGATGGCCTACCCTGTGGAGTAGTTGTGCAGCTGTATTATGTATCAGCTGGAGCTTATGCATTGTTTCCACATTCTGCTTCAGATACAGTAAATTACAGTAATCCATCCTGAGCAGACAAGTGCATGGATCACTGTGGCCAAGTCCTTATCCTCAAGGAAAGAGCCACATTTCATTGCAAGCTGGAAGTAAAAGAAGGTAGTTTTAGATACTTATGCTATCAGGTCATCCACGCTTAGTGAAAAGTCAAACTGAATCCTGAGGCTTGATACTAATTTGGTAAATGGGGGTAGTATGCTATGAGTGGAAACAGTGTCTTGGCTAGCATTCAACGCATTTCCTTCTCCAACTAGCATCACATTGGTCTTGCCTTGAGCCAGCTGCTCTTCACCCAAGAGCTGATGACTTGCTGGCATTGTGTTATCATAATAGTGGTGGTGATTGCATCAGATGAGAATGAGCTATATAGTTCACAGCTGAGCCCATGACGCCTCACTATCTCCGCTGGTTGTCTGGAAGATATTGAAAAGAAGAAGGAATAGTATGGATCCCTGCAGGAAGGGAGGTGAGGGTCTTTGGAGAGGAGCAGTTAATCATCACCACTCTTGGCGTTCTGCTTGAGAGGAATGATTGGAGCCACTGTAGTGATTGAGTATCAGGGGGTAGCCGTGTTAGTCTGTATCTACAAAAACAACAAGGAGTCTGGTGGCACCTTAAAGACTAAAATTTATTTGGGTATAAGCTTTCGTGGGTAAAAACCTCACTTCTTCAGATGCATAGAGACATGCATCTATGCATCTGAAGAAGTGAGGTTTTTACCCATGAAAGCTTATGCCCAAATAAATTTTAGTCTTTAAGGTGCCACCAGACTCCTTGTTGTTTTTGTAGTGCTTGACCATCTGTCCCTCCTATGTCATGTAGGCTGGTTAACAATACCACATGGCCCACTGTGTCAAAAGCTACAGAGAGTTCCAGCAGCATGAGCCTGGAGATCTTACCTGTGTCTGTGGCCATAAGAAGGTTGTCTTTTAGTGCCACTAGAGCTGTCTCTGTGTTGTGCCCTGGTCTGAGCCCTTGGAAGGCATCCAGCATGTTAGCTGATGTCATGTGTTGGAGCTTGGTGGTTACTATTTTGTTCATGAATGGGAAGTTAGAGATGGGACAATAGTTGGAGAGGTCTTCAGAGTCAAATGATGGCTTCTTGAGGATTGGGAGAACTTTGTGTTTTTGAAAGTGTGTGGTTGGTATGCTTCCCTGGAGGAGGCTTTGACTATTTCCATTAGTAGTGGGCATAGTTGTTCTCTGCTGGCTTTCACTAGCAAAGCAAGGGCTTTTTTTAAATGTTAACACTTAATAATGTTAAAGTTATGAGCATCACAATTAGTAAATATGACAACCATTGATTTATTTAGGCACATTCTACAGTGTATGCGTGATCAAGCCCTGTGGGAGAAATGTTTTTTTGACATTATCCACTGTTGTTAGTGCTGCGTTTTCAGCTATTGTGTTACATATTGAGAGCCAGATCCTGAGATTCTTCTTTAGAGAGAGATTTTGCCTGGCCATTTTGTGGCTCCACAGTAAATTCTGCAAAATCTGTGAAAAGTTTGCATATAGAGGACCTTGAACTACTGAAAGTCTCGAGGCACAGATGGTGCACAGTCAATAGAGGATCTGATCTTACTTTGCACCAAAAGTATTGTAGGCTTCGTCCTTAGTTACCATGCTACTTTGGGAGCTGTTGGATGAAAGTTTTATTCATATGTGTAATTGCATTTGCAGCAGGTAGCCATAGTCCTTTGTGAGATATTGATCAGATACTTTTTTCAAAAGCTTTCATTGATTCCAGTGAAAAATAGAAGGAAATTAGATTGTGGTTTATCAATCATTTTAAAAAACTAGGTGTGGCACAAATTCCCACTACTACTGGGGTGTTGACCATGATTATTTTGACCTTCATATTTTGGATCCCCATGTTCTATCTGAAGTTTTATCCATTTTAAGGGATAGTTCTTATAATTTTACATGTGGAAGATTAATGTTAAATAGCAGGCAATAATATTGCACTGAGGTCTGAGTATCACTGACTTAGACGCTATGGCAATAGGCACATTTAATATAGTATATAGATAGGTAGCTGTAGGTTCCTATCATGCAACATGCTTGTCGCAGCTTATTATAGTGCATTTTTTTTATTCTGATTTTTTTTTTAATCTTTTACTGTTTATTCACATAGGCATTTTGGGAGGCTGGGCGCGAGCACCAGAAGCTCCCTAGAAGTAGGAGGGGCCACCAGTGCCTGGACCATGGCATGGCTCTGCCCATGCCCCACCCCCTCTCTGCCCCAAGACCCTGCTCCCACTTGGGCTCTTCCCCAACACCCCATTCCGCCTCTTCCTGCCCCTGCTCTGCCTCTTCCCCTGAGGCCCCACCCTTGCTCCCCCTCTTCCTTCAAGGCCCCTCACCCACTGCTCACTCCCTCCATCCCCTCCTTTGAGGCACCCACCACTTATTCCTCTCTGCCCCCTCCCCTGAGCCCCCTTTCCACTTGCTACTGTTTTAAGGGTGAGCAACGGCAGGTGCGGGGGAGGGGGTGGAGGGAGCAAGCAGTGAGTGGGGAGCCCTGGAGGAAGAAGGGGAGCAAGGGCAGGGCCTCGGGGCGGGGCTATAGGGGAAGAGGCCAAGTGCAAGTGGGGCCATGGTCTGGGCGCTGGTGGCCTCCCCACTTCTCGGGAGCATCCAGCACTCCAAAGGCAGTGGGCCAGTGTGCTTCCAAAAGGAGGTGCACCACATCTGGCATTTCTTGCCCTGTTTGGGGAAGCTAAGCCTCTTATACCCCCCATCTGTGTTTATATAGTTTTCATGTAGCGCTTTTGAGTATCTGTGGTGGTTTATTACAATAGATGCCATGGGTACAAAAGAAAAGTGCTTACCTACAATTCTTGTTCTCTGATGATATAAATTGCAACACCTAGATTATCAATATCCTACTCAAATTAGTCAACCGTGCATTACTTTACATGTGTCCATGTCAAATTTCATCTATCAGGTGCTGTGCATTCATCTAGCTTGGTTAGATCCCTTTGAATTTCCTCACTGTCATCTCTAGTCTTGAATTACCTAAATAATTTTGTGTAATCAGCAAATGTTGCCATCTCACTGTTCACCCCCTTTTCCAGATCATTAATAAATGATTTAAACTTCACTGGTCCTACTACATAACCTTGGGTCATGTTGAAAATTAACCATCTATTCCTACTGTTCGTTTCTCTCAAATAGCCAGTTTCTAATCTCTGATTATACTTTATCTTTCACTCTATGACTGCTTAGCTTTTTAACAGCCTTTTATTACAGAGTTTGTCAAAGAATGTATTTGGACTTTCAAAAATTCTATCATGTTCTTTTATTCAGTTTCATAGACCAGCTCAAAGAATTCAAGTAGGTCAGAGAGGCACAATTTTTCTTCACAGAAGCTGTGCTGGTTTGTTCCTTTCATATCCAATTCATCTAGTTCTTTTATAATTATCTTCTTAATGTAATTCCAATCAATTTACCTGATACTAAAGTAAGGGCTTGCTGACGTAAAATTCCCAAAACCTCCCCATTAACTTCTTTAAAGATCAGTATAATATCTGCTCCCTTCCCATTCTCTGGTATAAAAGCTGATTTTAGTAAAAGATCGCACATTTTTGTTGGCAGCTCACCCACTTCATTCTTAAATTCCTTCAGAACTCCTTGATTAATACCACACTGGACCCCTGCTTCAACTCAGGGTTTTGGATCCATGCGCAGGGACCACGTTACCATGGATCCCAATGTAATTAATTAAATTCGGGATCCATGCGCGGTCCTGCGCTATAAGTGAAATCGCGCTATACAGACGCGTGTTCAAGCGAGGGTCCGCTGTATTTAATTTTAATTCTTAATATTTTTTTCTATACAGAAGAGATAATCCACTGTCAAACTTGTCAGTTTGCTATTTTTCAGGATATATGTGCTTGGGACTAATATTATTTAATAGAATTTGTATTGCCTCCTGGTACTGAGAGTCCTTGTTTCAATGTGAGTTGTCATTTTAGTGTGAGTCATGTTACTTTCCCATCTGTTGCAGTATTCTTTGATATTGTTACTATATTTTTAGTTTATTCCCGAAAAGCAATATAATGGATTAGATCAAATGCTCGGACAAAGTAGATCCCATTGCACTGGAGGGAGGCAGAGCTTTAGTGGTTAAGGCAGGATTCTGGATATTGGCATGGCTGAATTCTATTCCTGGCCCTACCACTGAGTTGCTTTAGGATATTGGGCAAATTATTTCTCCACTCTGTGCATCAGTCTCTCTATCCATAAAATGAAGAAACCAATCTCACTGGGAGAGTGTTAGGCTTATTTGATGATTGTTTCTAATGGATGAAAAGCACTGAATGCATACAGAGTAGTACTATCTTGTTAAAATAAAAAAATACTGTTAGGAAGGAATGTTGTTAATAACTATATATTTTTAAGTCTTAAGGAAAACAGTAGTTGAAACTTACCTGAACACACTGATGAAAGGTACATTTTAGTAGCAGTATTATCTCTGTCTAACAATGTGTTTATTTGTGGGGTGAAAATCATTTTGAGGCTGGTTCACGAAATGCAGTGCCTGAGATTTCAGACTGCACTTTCACTCTGAAGGAGAGCTTCACCTCTGCAGCATTGCTAGTCTGCTTTGGCTTGGGGAGCCTTTAGAGCTCAGAATTCAAAACCAGAGTCCCAACTCAGTTGTATAGCTCACTCTCCTTTCTAAATAACGTAAAGTATCAACCTCTTCTGCTGTGTTGCCTATAATGAGTCTTGTTGCTTCAAACTGCCAATGTCCAATTCCCAAAGTAAGGAATGTAATAGAATTATGAGTCACTACAAGTTCTATTTAACCTACTGCATAGGCAGTTAGATCTTCAAGAAATACTAGCTATTAGCTGGATTTGTTGTGCTTTTTATAAATTGTGCATATTACCAGAGAAGTATTACCTGTCCTAGGCCCTAATTCTGCAAAGGAAACCATCAAAAGTGAATGCAGTTCTACTGTAAGGGTGAACCCCATGAATCTCTTTGCAGGATCAGGGCCATGGTCTCTCTCTGGTGTGAATTCTTAGGTGCTGACCTGCTGCCTACAAGGTATACATTTGCAAGCAAACAAAAGCATTCCATAGTATCAGTGCTTTTGTTTACAAAGGACAGAAGAAAATGGCATTATGTGGAGAAGAGTTAAATTTTAATCTGAAATAAGGAACATAGTGAGGGACAAGTTGAGAGATGATTTGAGGGTTCAGGATTTTATCAATGGTATTTTGTCTGTTTTTTTCCCCCTCGAACAATATGCCATAGGACTATTTCAAAGCATATTTTAGAAGGTTACATATTTTTTTCCCCTCAGAAATATTTTTTTATTCTTTAAACATTTTCTATGGCTTGAAACAAGTGTTATTCACACTAAAACTACTGGGACATCTACTAGAACAGCAGTTCTGAAACGGGGCCCCGTGGGGGGCTGCGAGTAGGTTTCAGGGGGCATGAGATTTGCTGGAGCCCAGGGCAGAAAGTTCAAGCCCCACCATGCTAGAACATCTCCCCTTTCAAAATGATTGGAACAAATGAGCCTTAGTTGTGTGAGCAAAAACCATAGACCCTTCATGCCAAGGCTAAGGCTAATAGTGCGTCTAGTACTGCTGATTGATCTCATATAAAGGAATAGTCAGGTACTGACCCTGGGAAAATACACTGCTCCTGTGTCATGTAAAGTTTTATACTGGGAGTTTAACAGGTTTAAGAAACAGATTTAATCGATAGATATTCTTTTGGTCATTATTAATTGAAAAAAAAAAAACATACTGAACCAGAAGGCCATGCTTTAATTACAGAGGAAAATTAGGACTTGTCTGAGTGATATCAGCCAGGAATTTGAGAATTAAAGTCTGTTTGCTTATAAGAATTTTCCTTGATCCCAAGATGCAGGATAAACTCCTTTGTAGTCTATCATCTCTTCCTTCTGGAAGAGCAATGGTGAACTAATAATTCAGCAGTCTCATTTTCAGAGTCCATTGGACTGCCCCTTATTAGATATAAACAGCCTGAAACCTGTCCGAGAAGAAATGTGGCTCTCATGGATGCTTCCAACAGGTTTTGGAAAAAAGCTGTTTTTATGATTATGATGCTTCCATTTGCTGAGTTGTTTGAAGCTGTTCAGGACAGAGTGCTGATTCCTGAGCCCACTTATGCCCTATTTTAATGTGGCATGTTTAGAATTTTAACTATCTTAGGCTTCTTATCCTCCCCTTTGCCTTTATTCAACTTCTTGGTTCATAGCAACATGACAACAGTGGAAAGCAAAACATTATTTTATTTACCCACAGTAAGAACAGAACAACTGTATAAAGCACAGGAAAGACATACAAGAATCACAAACCAAAAGTGTAGGTTCAAATAATTGCTACATAAAGCTTTGAAAGCTTCTCTGGTCAGCATCTTGATGTGTGAACCTCAAGAAAAATTCAGAAACTAATGTCTAAGTATCATTTTATTCTCATTAATATTATTCAGCCCTTTTGTCATTAAGCTATATTATGATTTATTATAATAATAAATATTATAACCCTTAATAATACATTGACAATGGCAATTTGTGTCCTTACTTGTGCAGTCAGCAGAGGCACCCGAACTGGATCCCCCTCACTATAAAAGGGAGGAGACCAGTTGGGAGGGCGTTCTCTGAGAAGGCTCCAGGACTCTAGAACTTGCTTCCCCTGCCTCCTCCCTTGCTCTGAAATAGTCAAAATTTGGCAGCCTCCTGGGCACACAGCACCACACAGCAAAAGAAACCTGTTTCACTGGGCTTTTAGAGAAGGCTGAGGGTGTGCATCCCTCAATGGTAAAGGGGTGGAAAAAGTCTGGGTGGAATGATTATTTCAGTACTGCTGGAATTTCATTGTATTTCATAATTATTGAAGGTGTAAAGGCACCTAAGACCTTGGAGTAGGCATCTTTTTTTATAGTTTTAAATCTAAATAAATATTTTCCCCCCAAATATATTAGCCTATAAAGGATCATTTATGCAGAATCACCCCCTCACTTGACTCCAAAAATCTAGATTTCAATATGCTAACCACTAGTGAAAAGTGAATTAGTGATCCGCACTGAGAAATCTTCTTTGCATCATAGTATTTAATACCACCCTTTTCTCTCTGTTTGTAGCCTGGTTGCTTACAAATTGGTCAAGTACACACTTCACATTAAGTTAATTTTTCTAACATATTTCAAACCCCCATTAAAAATAAAAAACATCTAAATATTTGTTTAGTAATAAAAAATACTTACAAAAGAAGAACAATGGTACTGTGGCATCACTATATGTAAAAATATGGCTAATTAATTCTTTTCTTTTCTTGTTATGTCACTGTTTTTTTGTTTTGTTTTTGTTTGTTTTTTTAATTGTGTACTAAACCTTTTAAGTGACCTTTCAATTAAAATATTCAAGAAATATGGGTTGCTTTTATATAGTATGTATTCAACTTTTTATAACCAAATTCAACTGGATTTTCCTTTGATTTCAGCTATCAATCCTAGATATGTACTTAGGAATTGGATGGCAGAATCAGCAGTACGAAAAGCTAAAATGAATGACTTTTCAGAGGTAAAACTGTCTACTTACGTACTAATTACATTTATGGAGCTAATGAAATGAGTGTTGTGTTCATAACACTTTTGACCAGTACTGCCCTCCAATAGTGGTAGTAATAAACAGTTAGAGGAGTAATTCCCTGAGTGAGTTCAACGCTTAGTATGTTTTGCCCCAGGGAATCTGCAAAACAATTTTGTGTGGAATGGCTTCTGAATTTTAATTGTTTCTAGGTTCATCTCCTGCAGGAAGTTTTACAACATCCGTTTCAGAGGCAAGCAGCAGCAGAAAAAGCTGGTTATTCACTACGCCCACCTTCTTGGGCCAAAGACCTTAAAGTCAGCTGTTCATCCTGATGAAGAGCAGCTGAAGCAAGAGAAAATGAGTGGGGTCAGAGCTCAAGCCTTCAAACTGGTGTGGGGGAAACTAGGCAACACTACCTGCTTTCTCATTGTAGGCGTGGTTCTTTCCGAACTGCTGTGTGAAATTTTGACCAGGTTTGTCAAGAGAAATGGAGCTCTGCATGGTTCTATCAGTAGGTAATTTGCTGGCATTTCTAGCTCTGACCCACATACCTATTTATGCATTAATTTGTGTCCTAGAAAAAATAGAGTTCAGTCAAGCTGTCACATTAACCTCCCTAAATCCATCCTCTTAGTGCTGTGTCTTGATTAGTTGTTTCTAGATAAGTTTAAAATTTGCCTGACATAGTTTTAATCATGGAATATTTTAATTAATGTCGCCACTAGGTGTGACACACTGTTCAAATATAATTATATTCTGTTCTGAATAAGGTATTTGGAGATTTGAAGCAGGAAGCAAATCCAGATCTTAGCTGGACAGGATTAGTATTGCAAAATGGTTCCTTACTAAGTTTTATGTAGGTGACCTCATTGCTTCCCATTAAACCGCCAAATAGTTTTTTAAGGAAATTAAATTAAATGGTGAGCAAATTTATCTATGGAATGAATTGTCCAAGACTAAAGTGGGATGTTCTTTGTATACCCAGATATCTATGGGCTTAGCTCACCCCACTTCCAATTTTTAGCATTTGACAGCATTAAGATTTATTTTGTACTGGTGTAATTCCTCAGGGAATGTCTACTAGCTGGACATGGACTCTTCCTGAAGATAACTCAGTATATAAATTTAAATTAGATCAAGATGCCTTTCATACCCACTTTCCAGCTGTGCAGTGGAAGTCTAGCAAAAAAACGCTGGAAAAAATGGAGATATTGCTGAAAGTGTGTCACTTAACAATCCAATGGATAAATATGTAGAGATGCTAGTCTTCCCATCCTTAGAGATTGAGATTGCCTGCCATTATGAGCCTTTAATTTCATAATTATAATGTTATGGAAGGGTCGTATTTTTCTGGACTGTTTAAGGTAAATTAAATTATTTGGAAGATCTGAGGGTTCAAGAATGAGGTGATCTTGTTACCCTAAAATTTTAGACCTCAGTTATGTTAGCCTATGATAGCGCTTATAATTTAACTAAAGGGTAACAAGGTTGTGGTTGCCCCAAAAGAATTGCCAGGATGTTACCAGGGGGCTTGTCTCAGATCCACAGAGGGCTCCCCAAAGAAAGCTAGTCTTACTAACCCCTAAAAGGACACACATACAGCCTTCCGCTCAAGGATGGACACACAAGCAGTAATTCTTCGAAAACAAAAGAATTGTCTATTTAAAGAAATAAGTGGTTATTTCAATGTATTTAATGAAGCAAGAGAGAATACATAGATTATAGTAAAACGCAACAGAATTACATTTAAAAGCGACGCAATAAAATGAAAGACACAGGCTATATAGGATAACTATCACATACAGGAAATACAGTAGTTTCAATGTAACATGCGCATAGAGATTCCCGTATACACAAAGGCTTTTTGCTTTAGTGATACAGTTTAACCCTGTACTTAATACCATGTGGTATACGTGACCTCTGTACACATATGAAAAGCCATTACCATATTCACAGATTAAAAATAAACATTTACTTGACATCAACATTAACTCTTAACATTAAACATTTAACATGCTGTAAGCGCTGGCCAAGCGGTTACAAGACGGGTAGGGGAGATCTCACTCAAAATGCAGGCATCCAGCTTTATATACAAACAAATCTATACACTCTTAAATAATAGGTAGAAAAGAAGATCAGACTTGAACTTTTTATTCAAAATTTCCCTCTGACGCATCTAATTGGTCCTTCTGCTCTGTCTGATTTCCAGAAGTATGGGCTCCACAGCTGTGCTGTTGCTCAGTCGGGCTGCAGATGCAATGGCGGTTGCTGCTCTTCTGTTGCTGTTGGCAAAGTAGCTGCTAGCAGGCAGTTGCTCGTTGTCACGGCAACCTTAGAATTCTACTGCTGCTGCTGTTTTTCCATGTAGTTGCTTTTCAGGCTGTTTAGTTCTTCTTTTCAGGCAGCTTCCGTTCTTATGCAAAGCTTCAAACCCACTACCTTCAGCCTGTTAGCTGAAAGCCTCCTACAATCTCAGCCTGCTGTCAAACCCACAACATACTCAGCCTGCTGGCTGTCGGCCTTGTGTACTAGTTGCTCTCTTAAGTTCATATCCTCTCAGCCAATCAGCTTCTAGTTTTTCAGCTCCTCCCCACGACATCATACTTATTTTTAGGTAGGAAAGCTCTTCCCTGATGCCATCTTAGATTCTAGACCTTTCTAAGCTCCTTTCTCTAATGCCATCTTGTTTGCTGGAACTTTCCCCTACCTAAATTTGAACTGTGTCATCACCATCCCTGCCATTTTGATCAGCCATGTTGGATTTTAAAATTTAAACTGTGTCAAGGCTGCTTCCCCACTCTGAACTTCAGGGTACAAATGTGGGGGCCTGCATGAAAACTTCTAAGCTTAACTACCAGCTTAGATCTGGTCCGCTGCCACCACTCCCGAAGTGCTAATTCCCTTCCCTGGGTAGCCTTGAGAGACTGTTCGCCAATTCCCTGGTGAATACAGATCCAAACCCTTTGGATCTAAAAACAAGGAGAAATTAACCATCCCCCTTCTTTCTCCCACCAACTCCTGGTGGATCAAGATCCAACCCCCCTGGATCTAAAACCAAGGAAAAATCAGTCAGGTTCTTAAAAAGAAGGCTTTTAATTAAAGAAAAAGGTAAAAATCATCTCTGTAAAATCAGGATGGAAAATAACTTTACAGGGTAATCAAACTTAAAGAGCCCAGAGGAATCCCCTCTAGCCTTAGGTTCAAAGTTACAGCAGAGATAAACACTCTAGCAAAAAGGTACATTTACAAGTTGAGAAAACAAAGATAAAAACTAACATGCCTTGCCTGGCTGTGTACTTACAAGTTTGAAATATGAGAGACTTGTTCAGGAAGATTTGGAGAGCCTGGATTGATGTCTGGTCCCTCTCAGTCCCAAGAGCGAACAACCCCCAAAACAAAGAGCACAAACAAAAGCCTTCCTCCCACCAAGATTTGAAAGTATCTTGTCCCCTTATTGGTCCTTTGGGTCAGGTGTCAGCCAGGTTACCTGAGCTTCTTAACCCTTTACAGGTAAAAGGATTTTGGAGTCTCTGGCCAGGAGGGATTTTATAGTACTGTACACAGGAGGGCTGTTACCCTTCCCTTTATAGTTATGATGCCCCCCCAAATCACAGATAGTGTTGGACAGTCGGTTCCACACTGGCTGTGATTTCTTCCTGGAGCTCTAGGAGAAAACAGAGTTAATAAGACACACGCACCTTTAGACATACTACTGATTATATAAAAACAATATGTTCCACATTCCAAGAACAATGTTTAACCAGTTGATTCTGGGAAACTTTCCTGGGAGAGTGCATCAGCCACTTTGTTAGAAGCTCCTGAAATGTGTTGTATTTCAAAATCGAAATCTTGGAGAGCTAAACTCCACCGAAGAAGTTTTTTGTTATTCCCGTTGGCGGTATGAAGCCACTATAGCGCAGCATGGTCTGTTTGTAGTTGGAAACGCTGTCCCCAAACTTATGGGCGTAGCTTTTCCAGCGCGTACACAATGGCGTAGCATTCCTTTTTGCTGATTGACCAGTGGCTTTCCCTCTCAGACAGTTTCTTGCTGAGAAACACAACAGGACGGAATTCTTGATCCGGTCCTTCCTGCATTAAAACTGCTCCCACGCCTCGCTTGGATGCATCTGTGGTTACTAGGAATGGTTTGTCAAAGTCTGGGGCCCTTAGCACAGGGTCAGACATGAGTGTCGCCTTAAGCTGGTTAAAGGCCTTTTGACACTCATCAGTCCACTGAACTGTATTTGGCTGTTTTTTTCTGGTTAAGTCTGTCAGCGGGGCGGCGATTTGGCTGTAGTGTGGTACAAATTGCCTATAATATCCGGCCAAGCCTAAGAAGGATTGGATCTTTCTCTTTGACTTTGGAACTGGCCACTTTTGGATAGCATCCACTTTGGCCTGTAGGGGATTTATAGTTCCTTGACCCACCTGGTGCCCCAGGTAAGTCACTCTGTTTTGGCCTATTTGACACTTTTTAGCCTTAACAGTTAGTCCTGCCTGCCTGATGCGCTCGAAGACTTTTTCCAAGTGTTCTGCCCATGAATCAGAAAAAATGGCCACATCATCGAGGTAGGCAACTGCAGATTCTCCCAATCCCGCTAGGAGACCATCTACAAGTCTTTGGAAGGTGGCGGGTGCATTTCGCAGCCCGAAAGGGAGTACATTAAATTCATACACCCCTGCCTGGGTGACGAAGGCTGACCTTCCCTTGGCGGGTTCATCTATGGTACTTGCCAGTACCCCTTGGTTAAGTCTAAGGTAGAGATGAATTGGGCATGTCCCAATAGCTCATCTGTGCGTGGCATTGGATAGTTGTCAGGATGAGTTACAGCATTTAGCTTACGGTAGTCCACGCAAAAGTGTATTTCCCCATCTGGTTTGGGAACTAGAACCACTGGAGATGCCCATGCACTGTTAGAGGGGCGTATTATACCCATCTGTAGCATGTCCTGGATCTCCCTTTTTATAGCAGTTTGGGCATGAGGTGACTCCCGGTAGGGTGGGGTTCTAATTGGGTGAGCATTACCTGTGTCAATGGAGTAGTATGCCTGTTCGGTCCCTCCTGGGGTGGCTGAGAACATTGGCGCAAAGCTAGTGCACAGCTCCTTGATCTGCTGCCGCTGCAGGCATCCAAGGGTTGCGGAGAAGTTCACCTCTTCCACGCCACCATTACTTTTTCCTTCCACTCCGCGTCATCTGTTTCCTGGGCTGTAAACTGGAAAACCTTTAATTCTCTGGAATAAAAGGGCTTAAGAGAATTAACATGGTATATCTAAGGCTTTATGTTGGGGGATGCTATGAGATAGTTAACAGCTCCTAGGCGCTCCTGGACCGTGAATGGTCCTTCCCACGATGCTTCCATTTTATGGGCCTGGAGCACCTTTAAGACCATGACTTGGTCTCCTACTTTGAAGGACTGTTCTCTGGAATGTTTATCATACCAGGCCTTTTGTTCTTCCTGAGCATTCTTTAGGTTTTCTTTAGCAAGGGCTAAAGAGTGTTGGAGGGTGCTTTGTAGGTTGCTTACAAAGTCTAGAATGTTAGTTCCTGGAGAAGACGTAAACCCCTCCCATTGCTGCTTCACCAACTGTAATGGCCCCTTAACCTCACGGCCATACACAAGTTCAAATGGTGAAAACCCTAAACTGGGATGTGGTACAGCCCTGTAGGCAAAAAGCAACTGCTGCAACACTAGGTCCCAATCATTGGAGTGTTCATTTACGAATTTATCATGGCCCCCAAAGTTCCATTAAACCTCTCCACCAGGCCATTGGTTTGATGGTGGTAAGGGGTGGCAACCAAGTGATTCACCCCATGAGCTTCCCACAGGTTTTTCATGGTCCCTGCCAGGCAAGTAGTTCCCAAATCTGTAAGGATGTCAGAGGGCCAACCTACCCTGGCAAAAATGTCTGCTAATGCCTGGCATACACTTTTAGCCCTGGTGTTGCTTAAGGGTACTGCTTCCGGCCATCGGGTAGCAAAATCCATGAAAGTCAGTATGTACTGCTTTCCTCTGGGTGTCTTCTTTGGGAAAGGACCCAGAATATCCACAGCTACTTGCTGAAATGGGACCTCAATTATCGGTAGTGGCTGGAGAGGGGCTTTGACCTGGTCTTGGGGCTTTCCCACTTGTTGGCACACCTCACAATGTCCTTGCCCATTCCCTCCCAGTGGAAGGACTTCCCCAACCGGTCTTTGGTTCTGTTCACCCCAGAATGGCCACTGGGATGATCATGGGCTAAGCTCAAGAGCTTTACCCGATACTTAGTGGGAACTACCAACTGTCTTTGAGGATGCCAGTCTTCCTGGTGCCCACCAGAAAGAGTCTCCTTGTATAAAAGTCCTTGTTCTACCACAAACCGGGATCGGTTAGAAGAGCTGAGAGGCGGCGGGGTGCTCTGTGCCGCCGCCCAAGCTTTCTGAAGGCTGTCCTCTGCTTCCTGCTCAGCCTGGAACTGTTCCCTTGATGCTGGAGACATTAGTTCCTCCTTGGACTGTGGACTTGGGCTTGGTCCCTCTGGAAGCGATGCAGGTGCCGGGGCTGTTTCCGTTGACTGTGAACCGCTGTCCACTGGTGCACTATGTTGTATTTCAGGCTCCGGCTGAGCCTCTTGGGTAGGGTTATCTGCTGCTTCTGCCAGTTCAGGCTCGCTGGTGCCCTCTGGCGTTGGAGTTATAGACGGGTTTGCAAACGCTGTACTCAGTGCTGGCAATGGTTCTGGCACTGGTTGTGTTGCCAGTTCCGGTTCTGGGACTGGCTTTGGCTGGGTCTCTGGGATTGGATCCACTACGGCTGTTGCGGTCGTTGGCAGGGGATCCGGTTCCACCACCTTTGTCTGGGTCTCTGGTAACACAGACGGGGCCCTGGTGGACGGCTCAGGATCAGGGATGGGGGTGAAAGCTTGCTTAGCCTGGCTGCGGGTGACTATTCCCACCCTCTTGGCTAGCTTCACATGGTTGGCCAAGTCTTCCCCCAGAAGCATGCGGATGGGATAATTGTCATAGACTGCAAAAGTCCACATTCCTGACCAGCCCTTGTACTGGACATGCAACTTGGCTGTAGGCAAGGTTACAGACTGTGACATGAAGGGTTGAATTGTCACCGGAGCATCCGGGTTGATGAGTTTGGGGTCCACTAGGGATTGGTGGATAGTCGACACTTGTGCCCCAGTGTCCCTCCAAGCGATAACCTTCTTTCTGCCCACTCTCAAGGTTTCCCTTCGCTTCGAGGGTATGAGAGAGGCGTCTGGGGATCTTTGGTGTGATTGTGGTGTAATGAACTGTAATCGATTGGGGTTCTTGGAGCAGTGAGCCTTTATATGTCCCAGTTCATTACATTTAAAACATTGCCCTGCTAAGGTATCACCGGGGCGATGCTGGTTGGTGGAGACTGGTGTGGTGGGGTGAGAAGGCATCTGGGGTTTCCCTTGGGATGTAGGTGGGGCCTTGGGTTGTCCCCGGTGGTAAGGTTTTGTTTCGGGTTGCCCCTTCTGATATTCGCTCCAACTGCTACTAGGTTTTTTTCTTTTCTGCCACCTCCACCCATTTGGCTCCAATCTCCCATGCCTCGGTTACAGTTTTGGGCTTCCCATCTAGGATGTACCTTTCTATTTCCTCAGGAACACCCTCTAAAAACTGCTCCATTTACATTAGGAAGGGCAACTCTTCCATAGATTTAACATTTGCTCCTGATATCCAGGCATCCCAATTTTTCCCAATGTGGTAGGCATGTCAGGTAAATGACACATTGGGTTTCCACTTTAGGACTCTGAACCGCTGACGGGCATGCTCGGGTGTTAGCCCCATTCTGATTCTGGCCTTGTTTTTAAAAAGTTCATAACTGTTCATGTGTTCCTTAGGCATTTCAGCCGCCACCTCTGCTAAGGGTCCACTGAGCTGCGGCCTCAGCTCTACCATGTATTGGTCTGTAGTGATGCTGTACCCAAGGCAGGCCCTTTCAAAATTTTCTAAGAAGGCCTCAGGCCTGCCTTGTAGGTGGGGAATTTTCTGGGATGGGAAGTGGTACCTGGAGAGGGGTTGCTAGGATTGGCTGGTATATCCAGCCTAGCCCGTGCTAATTCCAGTTCATGCTTCCTCTCTCCTCCATCTCTCTTTCTTTTTGCTCCATAGCTCTCTTGTGGGCCTCCTCTTTGGCTTTCTCTTCGCTTTCTCTCTGCTTCATAGCTCTCTCATCAGCTTCTTTCTCGAGGTTTTTTTAATTGAAGCAGTCTCTGATGTTTCCTTTCATTTTCTTCTGCTTCTAGTCTGGCCAGTTCTAGTTGGTTAGCTACGTCACTGGTACTCATTTTCCTATTTTCTTGTGCTGGATCACACCCCCTCTGCAGTTCACTGAAACTGGGATGCACTCAGCTCAGGCTGCTCAGGTAACAGAGACTTCCTAACTAGCTATCCCCAAGAGGTAAAAAGAAAAAAAAACAATTCAGCTTGTAAATTCCTTTTGCCAGCTGTTTGCTCACTGCTTGAACCCTTCTCTTAACAAAGACCCTTGTTAAAAAACTTAACACCTCTGCCTTCAGGCAAGGAGAGATAAGATATGCATCTACCTTCAGCTCTGCTTTCCAAGCCGCTAGAAAGGAGAAAAAAAAAATCTTACTGGCTTTTGGTTTAAAATGATCCCACCGCTCTGCCACCTCAGCCTGCTGGCTGTCGGCCTTGTATACTAGTTGCTCTCTTAAGTTCAGATCCTCTCAGCCAATCAGCTTCTAGCTTTTCAGTTCCTTCCCACAACATCATACTTACTTTTAGGTAGGAAAGCTCCTCCCTGATGCCATCTTAGATTCTAGACCTTTCTAAGCTCCTTTCTCTAACGCCATCTTGTTTGCTGGAACTTTCCCCTACCTAAATTTGAACTGTGTCATCACCATCCCTGCCATTTTGATCAGCCACATTGGATTTTCTAAATTTAAACTGTCATTAATGTCTACTTAATTAGAGCCTTAATCTTAAAACTGATTACTCTTTTATGCAAACCAAAGTGTTCTGATACTGTCGCCACCTTAATTATATCAATTGGAAGAAGTGAATTCTACAGCGTTTTTAAGCCCCTTCCAAGGGTTTTCTGTAAGCCTCTATTAAGGTGCTGCAAAGTACTTTAGAACATTCAAAGCAGAATCTCTCACTACAGTCTCACTTCCTGAACTATTATTTAACAGTGGGGTTTGGATTTTGGATAGATAGGACTAGAAACTCCAATTTTCTTTAACATCTTTTGATTCTGAAAAAAGAGGCAATTTAGCAGTATGATGAACATTCTAGAAATATATCCATTGTATTTCCCCCCTACATTTGCTGTCTCTCAGTGGTCAGAAAAGATTTTACATCTATTCACTGGTGACTACTGGTGACAACCATGGTTGGTTATTCAAGACAATTTCCCAAGATATGCAGGGTTTATAACAGTGTGGGCAACCTGCGGCCCATCAGGGTAATCTGATAGCGAGCTGTGAGACATTTTGCTGACATTGACCGTCTGCAGGCACCACCCCCCGCAGCTCCCAGTGGCTGTGGTTCTCTGTTCCCGGCCAATGGGAGCTGGGGAAGAGGCAGCCAGCATGTCCCTGCAGCACCTTCGTCTGCAGGCGCCGCTTCCCACAGCTCCCATTGGCCGGGTTTATAAGGTAAACATGTTATGATGTGAGACATAATATAAACATGTCACCATAAATCTCTTAAGTCCAGATGAAAAATTAGACATCTTACACAATAAGAGCTCAGGGTAGGAAGAATCGGGAACTACAAGCGTAACAGTTACATTATGTACAAAACCAAAGCCAATAGTTTCTTCATTCAAGCAGCAAATCATGCACTAAGTAGATTTAATGTATTTAAGAAATCCATAGGCCAAAGCTGTGAACTTCTTTAAACATTTTAAAAATATCTTTCCTCAAGTGTCCTTCATCAAAATGTCTCCGTCTTATAAAAAAGGTGCAGTAATTGCTGGTGGTGGCAGATCTGTGAAAGATGGGAGTAATGCTAGGTCATTTTGGTGGCCTTAACTGTACCTTTCTATATGTTCTAATAATTGTGAACCTAAAAATTATCTCTACATTTCCAGGATTTGTGATGTGCGTGCTGTTTGTTTTTTAAGACTACATTGTTAAAGATCTCTTATTTTAAGTAATTGATAGATATTCACAACATTTTTGCCTGGGAATTTAGAACCAACATAAGTGCCAGTAAATTTGTAGTGGCAGGAATAACAAAAATAACAGAACTGTTTCCGTATATGTCATAAGAATATAAAAATGGCAAACCTGGATCGGACCAGTGGTCCATCTAGCCCTGTATCCTGTCTTCGGACAGTGGCCAGTGCCAGATGCTTCAGAGGGAATGAACAGAACAGGGCAATTATCAAATGATCCATCCCCTGTCATCCACTCTCAGCTTCTGGGAGACAGGGGCTAGGGACACCCAGAGCATAGGGTTGTGTTCTGACCATCTTGACTAATAGCCATTGATGGACCTATCCTCCACAAATTTATCTAATTAGTTTTTAACACAGTTATATTTTTGGCTTTCACAACATCCCCTGGCAGTGAGTTCCACAGGATGACTGTTCATTCTGTGAAGAACTACTTCCTTATGTTAATTTTAAAGCTGCTGTCATTAATAGTGATTCGGTGACTGCTAGTTCTTGTGTTATGTGAAGTGGTAAATAACACTTCCCTATTCACTTTCTTCACACCATTCATGATTTTATAGACCTCTATCATATCGCTCCTTAGTCATCTCTTTTCTAAGCTGAATAGTCCCATTCCTTTTAATCTCCCCTCATATGGAAGCTGTTCCATACCTTTCATCATTATTGTTGCCCTTCTGTCTTTTTTTTTCCCCCAGTTCTAATATGTCTTTTTTTAAGATCAAGCAACCGGAACTGCATACAGTATTCAAGGTGTGGCCATACCATGGATTTATATAGTGGCAATATGATATTCTCTTATGATCTATCCCTTTCCTAAGGGTTCCCAACATTGTTAGCTTTTTTTGACTGCCACTGCACATCAAGCAGATATTTTCAGAGAACTATCGATGATGACTCTAGGATCTCTTTCTTGATTGAGAACAACTAATTTAGACCCCTTCATTTAATGTGCATTACTTTGCATTTATCAATATGAATTTCATCTGCCATTTTGTTGCCCAGTCACCCAATTTTGTGAGATCCCTTTGTAATTCTTCACAGTTAGCTTAGGTCTTAACTATCTAGAATAATTTTATATCACCTGCAAATTTTGCCACCTGACTGTATTATCCCACTATTTGTACCCAAGGCACCCTCAATACTGGCTTGCCCATAACCATAAATTGATTGTTAATTTACTCCACCCAAATGGGTAATAAGGGGTGGCTCGCCCTAGAGGAATTGCCAGGGTTTTACCAGGGGGTTTGTCCCTAAGCCACAGAGGACTTCCCAAAGCAGACTAATTCTGCTAATTCGTGGGAGGATATGGATAAAACCCTCCACTCAAAGGATTGACATTCAAGCAATAATTCTTTGGAAACAAAGTATCATTTATTTAAAAGAAATAATCAGTTACAATATATTCAATGAAGCAAGAAAGAGGGAAAACTATATAAGACATCATAGAATACAATTATTTTTCATTTAGAAATTGTGTACCAAAGCATTGCAAGAGAATAAAATGTACAGAATACACAGACTATATGTAGTTACAATGTAATACTTAACATTACATATTAGGAAAGCATTTATTATTTAACACTAACATCCTGTGAGCGCTGGCCAAATGATCACAGAATGGGTGGAGGTGGATCGCACTCAGACACAGGCATCTAGCTTTACTTACAGGCATACCCAGTCATTCCTTAAAAGTTAACAGAAAATCACTCCTCCTATAATCCCTCTGACTTGTCTAAGATCCTTCTGCTCTGTCTAATAATAGTAGTAATCAAGCTGCCGTTGTTGCTACCGCTTGCTGCTGTTGTTACCCTAAGATTTTAGACGCCAATTATGTTACCTACAAGTTTGGGTTGGGCTCTATTAAATAACACTTAGCCCATCAATAATTTAACAAAAAGGTAACCAGGTTATGGCCCACCCAAAAGGAATTGCCAGAGTCAGGCCCACCAACAGCACTTCCAGGCCCTAGTGCAGAACAGTCAATGGGCCCCCTAGAAAGGGATGACTAAGGTTTAGAACAATACTGTTTATCCTATTGATAACACATTAGAACCCACTATACGTAAGTTGTGGCATTCCTTGATGTAGTTAACTTTCCCCCCACTTACAGCACCAGTATTAAACAAATTGTGAGCCTAATTATAAGATATAGAATTTGTTATTTTGAATTATATATTTAAATTAAATAAATACATTATGGAATGAAATTAGAGAGAGTCCAGTGGAGGGCAATGAAAATGATTAGGGGTCTGGAGTTATGAGGAGAGGCTGTGGGAACTGGGCTTATTTAATCTGCAGAAGAGAAGAGTGAGGGGGGATTGGATAACAGCCTTCAACTACCTGAAATGGGGTTACAAAGAGGATGAAGCTAGGCTGTTCTTAGTGGTGGCAGAGGACACAACAAGGAGCCAGGGTCTCAAGTTGCAGTGGGGGAGGTCTAGGTTGGATATTAGGAAAAACTATTTCACTAGGAGGGTGGTGAAGCACTGGATTGAGTTACCTAGGGAGGTGGTGGAATCTCCATCCTTAGAGGTTTGTAAAGCCCGGTTTGACAAAGCCCTGGCTTGGATGATTTAGTTGGTGTTGGTTCTGCTTTGAGCAGGGGGTTGGACTAGATGACTTCCTGAAGTCTCTTCCAACCCTAATTTTCTATGATTCTATGAAATTAAATAATATATAAAACATTTAAAGAAGCACAAAGTAAGAAAGCACCTGAAGTATCAAATAGGCTAATTACACATGAATCATAATTAGGTGTTTAATCTACAGAAAAGGGAAAAAAAACTGATATATTGTGGGATTCCATGCGGAGCGGATAAAGCACACGACCAATATGGTTGCAAGCTGAATCGTTATTTATTACACATGCTCATTCTTATATACCAAACCATGGTTACATAAGCGATAATTATTCTATTTACATCTTCTGATCATGCAACTCAGGATTGGGTGCTCGGCTCGGCCATGCACTGAACACGCGCCACCCTAGCATTACTATTGGATCCTAAGCATGAGAACACGAAGAGCATGGCTGTACGATTTATTACCTTGTTTACTACATTCCTCTTTTACCATGAGCAGACATTCGGGCGCCAAGGCATGCACAGGCCGCATCGGCCCCATTCGGGTTGTCCTGAAAGGACCCTGTCAGCGCATGGAAGTTTCCGCTAATCGCGAATATGGCTGATACACCCCACAATATATAAGATGTAACTGAATATGAACAACAAAGTTAAAATATACAATAATAAAACAAGTATTTTAAAAGATTTTAAAAAATCATAATATCTGAATGTGGAAGGGGTCCTAAAATGCAACTCTTCGGGATTTTTTTGGCAGCAGAATCATCAATTATATTTTCAAAGTTCAATGACCTGACAAGATCTTGCTCAATAGCAAGAAAAGCAAGACCAATAAGTCTTTCTTGTTCGATTGTTAATCTTTGTACACTTTTGATTTGTTTAGTTTTGCTAAAAGATCTGTCGGCTTCAGAAACAGTGACTGGTATGTTGCAGAATATCCAGAGCTATGGTGACATTAGGAAAAAGACATTCCAACTTAAACTCATGAATTTTATTTATCAGCTTTAGTGATTTGAGAGGTGCACTTCCAAAGTTTGCCTTAGAAATTGCTTTCATGTGTTTCATCTCATCGATGATGTCCATGGATACATCATTGTCATATTCTCTGCAAAAAGCAGAACACGCGTTTTAAATTTGAGTATCAGTGAATTCCAAATATAAACCCAGAAAGCTGAAATAATTATTGATATCTCTGGCCATGACAAACCACTGTGTCAACCCCCCGATTACACAGTCAACAAGCTTGTACAAAACAAACATTCACTTTAAAAACTCTCTCTTCATTCTCTTCTCCCAGTTGGACTTCTGATGTTTCATCGTGAAACAGCTCTCTCTTTTTTGTGCGTTTCTCAGGGATTTTAGTTTTGGTTGGCAGGTCTGTTGGCATGGCTTTGGCTGCACGCTTGGCTTCTGATAGAAGAGTTTTCCACTTACCACGTAATTCTTTAAGCTCCTCAATCAAGTTGTCAATGTTTTGTACTTCCACATCAAGAGTTGCCTCTCTTGATTGAAGAACCTTATTACATTGATCTATGACCACCAATATTTTGGGCCATATTGTTGCCATCAAAGTACATTTAAATGACTGTATGTAGCATTGCATTCCCTTTAACTCTGTTTTGTACTCAGAAGACAGATTTAGTTCCTCACATTTGATAAGTGCATGTGTTATTAGTGGCAATTGTTTTGCAGTTGGTTTAACACTTTCCATGTGACCTAACCATCTAGTCCAGGGGTTCCCAAATTTGGTTCGTGGCTTGTTCAGGGTAAACCCCTGGCGGGCTGTGAGACACTTTGTTTACCTGAGTGTCTGCAGGTACGGCCGGTCGCAGCTCCCAGTGGCTGTGGTTTGCCGTTCCTGGCCAATGGGAGCTGTGGGAAACGGCATGGCCTGGGCCACTGCTTCTTGCTGCTCCCATTGGCCAGGAACCGCGAACCATGGCCACTGGGAGCTGCGACTGGCCGTACCTGCGGACGCTCAGGCAAACAAAGCGTCTTGTGGCCCGCCAGGGGCTTACCCTGAACAAGCCACGAACCAAGTTTGGGAACCCCTGATCTAATCTGAGACAGATTATGCAATCAGCATCCAATCTTTGTTTGCAATATCTCCCATTGTGAAGGGCTGTGAGCAAAAATATTGTAGATTTTTTTGTATGATCCCCAAAAATGTGATGACATCATCACAGAACTCCGCTGCATTTGAGCCACACAAATGTAAGCTATGAGTGCCACAATCAGAAAATTTGGCGAGAGGATTAAGTTCAGTAATAATGGCTTGAGCACCATTATATTTGCCAGCGATATTCAAACCATTGTCATACCCCTGACAGAGCAGTCTTGCAATGGAATATTGTGTCTTTCCAGTACCATTATAATCAGGATAGCAATATCTTGTCCAGTTTTTTTGTTGCAGTCAACAAACTCCAGCAATCGTTCTTTGATAGCAAAACCAGTATTGTTGTGTAAAATGAATCTTAGGATGATTGTAGTTTGCTGTGTTTGAGAAGAATCAGGGGTAGCATCGACAAGCACAGCAAAATATTTAGATTGTCATCTTTCCGATATTACTTGAACTACTTTTGCGCTGCATGCCTGGATAAACTCATTCTTACTGTCTGCAGAAAAATAATGAGCTTGAAGTCATTTTCCATTGTCTTGAGATTGCCTCACTGTATTTACATGATCCTGAAGAGCTGGATCGTATTTGGCAAGCAATTCAATAATTTCAAGAAAATCACTGTTATGACAGTCTCCAATTGTGTTTGACGTTCCCGTGAAAGCAAGTCTTTTCTCACCCAGGAACAAACGAATTGACAAAATTCGGTTAAGTAAATCCCTCCAGTACTTCGCTTTAGCTTCTATTTCTTTGTCTAGCCATGAATTTATATCAGTTCCTTGGGCAAATCTTCTCTCTAAATCTCGCCATTTCAGATAACATTGCTTGTACTGATGCAGGCAATTTATCCTACAATTTGCTCCATTACAATTCCTTTTTCCAACCATTGTCACTTACCAAACCGATTTGCAAGAAACAGCATCTGAACTGAATAATCTACAAGGGAAACAAAAGAGCGATTCTGCACTTTCAGTCCACACAAGCCAATCCCCATCAGAAACCTCTCCGGGTTTTTTTGGTTGATTTTAATATAGAATTTGGAAACTTTCTTTTTCCAATCACCAGGAAATGTGTTTGGATGCCTAGGTGGCCCTTTTCAAACAGTTTTGATCAGAGTTGCAGATATCAAATAGTGCGCTAACAGTCCAATATCAAATCTACATCCTTCATTCTCTTGGAATGCAATATTACGTTCAGCGGTGCTTGTTTTTTCAGTCTCGTTTGTAGAGTGCTTCCTCCCATGCAAGAGCACTAGTTCGGACTGTTTTTGTACTTAAATCACACGTTTTAACCGAATCATCACAGGCTTTTTCATCACAGGCTTGCTCTGAACTATTAGGCCCACTACTAACTGTAGTGACTAGCAGTTCTACCTGATCTTCTTTAGGCCTAACCCCACAATCAAACAAAGTACAACTACAAGTTCAAGTCAGGCTTCTTTTTCTTGTTTTTCTCTCCACTTTTGAGCTCTGAACTTACGTTTGTTCTCCAGAATGACACTGCCGGACTGCCAGTCACACCAGCAGAGTGCATCAGCATTCTGGCAAACTATTACTGTCAAAATGGGCTATTTTTAACCAACAGTTTAGGAATTTTTTTTTTTAGCAGTTGTGATGTGAATTGTGCTAACATGAGATTGGGCTATTTTGCTGACCCTCTCTCCAAAATATATTGTCTGCCTGAGAAGTGCTCCACTTCTGCCTTTCACCCACCAGAGGACGCTATGGCTTGGCACCAAGTGCAGCAGGGGATGATGTGTGTGGTGGATATGTGCACAGCAGGGGGTGGGTCGCTGAGGCGGGAAGCCATTGCTGCTGCACATTGTGCAAGGTGGGCAGGAGCCAGGCCCCACACTGCTGCTGGCACGGCATGATGTCGCCACATGGGCACCGAGCTGGACCACGTGCTGCAACTGGTGCATGCACAAGCTGTGCCCGCGCAGACACAATCCGCCTGACATTTGGGTGGTGCTGCTCCTGTGCTGGCTGGTGCCCAGCGAGCTGCCGCCAGCTGCGCTGCTGGGTGTGCTCTTCTGGCACAGCCAGGGCTGGCTTCCTTCGCTGCCACTGGTACCACCCCGTGCACGCCGAGGAGCCCTGCAGCACTCCCAGGCATTTCCCCTCCCCCCCTCACTGGCAGGCCTGGCCAGAGAGTTACCAAGGGGCTTGTCTCTGGCCCACAGAAGGCTCCCCAGAGCAAGCTAGTCTTGCTAACCCTTGAAAGGACCCGGATACAGCCTTCCGCTCAAGAATAAACACACAAGCAGTAAGTCTTCAAAAACCGAAGTATTATTTATTTAAAGAAAAAAGTGGTTACAATCTATTTTAGAAAAGCAAGAAAGAATATACAGAACAGAGCAAAATGCAATAGATTTACAATTGAAAGAATTAAAGTGGCACAGCAAATAAGAGGGACTATATAACATATAACAATGTAATCGTTCATTTACACTAACATTTAACATTTGACTTCTAACATTTAACATCCAATAAGCACTGGCCAAGCAACTACCGGATGGGTAGGGGAAGATCTCACTCAGACCACAGGCATCTGATTTTATTTACAAGCAAAACCCATATATTCTTTGATTGTGAATAGCAGGGCCGGCACCAGCAAAGGAAGCAGGAGCTTGGGGCAGCCAATGGAAAGGGGCGGCATGTCCGGGTCTTCGGCGGCAGGTGCCTCAGTCCCTCTTGGAGCGAAGGACCCGCCGCCAAAGAATAAAGCGGCGTGGTAGAGCTGCCGCCGAAGTGCTGCTGATCGTGGCTTTTTTTTTTTTTTCCCTTCTTCTTCTTCTCCGCTTCGCTGCTTGGAGTGGCAAAAAAGCTGGAGCCAGCCATGGTGAATAGAAGATTACACTTACTTCTACTATTCTTAGATCCCTCTGAATTATCAATAGAGTCCTTCTGATCTGTCAAAAGGGAAGCGCTGTCTGCTGATATTTGACGTTGTCTGCTGTCACTAGAGAGCAATTGCTGCTGCTAAGGTGAAAGCTGCTGTCTGGTGACAGATACGGAAGCCTGTGCTGTCGTAAAGGCTGTTACTTTCTTCATTGGCTGGGTTGCTATGGTAGCTGTTGCCAGGGCAACCTCAGGGTTCTGTTGCTGCTGCTGCTTCTCTTCCTCCTCAAGTAGATAACTTTTTTTTCTTTGCAGGTGTCTTGCAGCTTCTGTTCTCCATCAAACCCCAAACCTACTACAAGTTCAGCCTGCTGCTGTCGGCCTTATATACTGGTTGCTCTTTCGGGCTCAGCCAATCAGCTTCCAGCTTTTTAGCCCCTCCCCTATGACATCACATGGTCAGGTGCTTGGTCACACGTACCTACATGTGACTTCCTGTCTAGCTCCCCCTGTATATTTTGGATGTTAGAAGGTTCTGGAAGGTTCTGCTGAATCATTCCCTATCACTTAATGGAATTTTCCACTATGCCACTCAGTATCTTTCAGAGATGGAATCTTCCACTATATCATCCCTATATCCGCCATTTTGGTCAGTCATGTTGGATTTTCTAAACTTAAACTACCATTATTTTCTACTTATTTAAAGCCTTAATCTTACAACTAATCACTGTTGTATGCAAACCATAGCGCCCTGATACTGTCACCATTCTCTTTATGTCCAACTGAGAGAAATATAATTTTACCAAATTTTAAACCCCTTCCAAAGTTTTTCTGTAAGCCTCTATTCAGAAGATTCAAGGCAAAAATCTCTCACTACAGTGCTGCTGCTGTGGGTTACTGCTTCAGGCAGCTGTTGCTTCAGCTCAATCGTTATTTCTTCTTGAATCTTCTTCTTCAGCTTTGTTCTCCTGGCTCTGCAGCTCAGGTACCACCACACCCACACACTTCAGCCTGCTGGCTGTTAGCCTTATATTCAGTCTCTGGCCTTCTCTAGTTGGTTGCTTTTTCAAGTTCAGAAATTAGCATAGATACACCCTGCCTAATAAGATCATCCACGCCAGTCAGCTTCATCTGTCACTGAAACTAATTGATCCTCCTCCTAGCTATTAGTATAAGTCCTCCTCTAGCACCACCCTTCAGGTATTTTGGAGCGTGAGCGGAGTCATACCTGCTGAACTTTACTTCCCCCCCCTCTTTTATCTGCTATTGGTCAATTCAGTCTGTGTCCTTCATTTTGATACTTTCTAATAGAGAATCATTGCGGCTGCCATTTTGGATTTTTAGTTCTAAACTATTATTAATCTAGGGTTACCATTCGTCCGGATTTTCCGGCTTTTGGGGTTAAAAATAGCGTCCAGGGGGAATTTGTAAATAGCTACAAATGTCCAGGATTTCTCCCCCCATGCAGAGAGCGCAGGGCTGCAGGAAATTCAGCCGCTCGCATGGGACTCCGGCAGCCAGAGCCCTTCCCCCGCAGCTTCAGATCAGCTGCCGGAGTCCAGCCCAGCCAATGTAGAGCTACTCCCCTCCCCTCCCTCCCTCCCTGCATTCTCAGATCGCTGGGCCGGGCCGTTCGCATCGGGCCTCGGCAGCTCCTCCTCCTCCCCTGCTCCCGCTCCCCTGCTGCCCAGTGCCCCGCTCCAGCAGCACTGTGTGGGGGCAGGGACTGGGTTGTGTGTTGTGCTGGGGAGCGCAGCCACGTGTCGGGCTCCGTGCGGCAGGGTAAGGGGGCCAGGGGGCTGGAGAAGGGGCAGGGGGTTTCTGGAGGGGGCAGTCAAGGGACAGAGAGTAGGAGGGATTGCATGGGTCAGGGGTTCTGGGGAGGGGCTGTCGGGGCGGGGGTGTGCAGAAGCGTCGAGGCAGGCAGGGAGCAGAGGGGGTTGGATGGGTCGGGAGTTCTGGGGGTCCTGTCAGGGGGCGGGGAGCAGTTGGATAGAGCATGGGAGTCATAGAATCATAGAATATGAGGGTTGGAAGGGACCTCAGGAAGTCATCTAGTCCAACCCCCTACTCAAAGCAGGACCAATTCCCAACTAAATCATCCCAGCCAGGGCTTTGTCAAGCCTGACCTTAAAAACCTCTAAGGAAGGAGATTCCACCACCTCCCTAGGTAACCCATTCCAGTACTTCACCACCCTCCTAGTGAAAAAGTTTTTCCTAATATCCAACCTAAACCTCCCCAACTGCAACTTGAGACCATTACTCCTTGTTCTGTCATCAGGTACCACTGAGAACAGTCTAGATCCATCCTCTTTGGAACCCCCTTTCAGGTAGTTGAAAGCAGCTATCAAATCCCCCATCATTCTTCTCTTCTGCAGACTAAACAATCCCAGTTCCCTCAGCCTCTCCTCATAAGTCATGTGCTCCAGAGCCCTAATCATTTTCATTGCCCTCCGCTGGACTCTTTCCAATTTTTCCACATCCTTCTTGTAGTGTGGGGCCCAAACTGGACACAGTACTCCAGATGAGGCCTCACCAATGTCGAATAGAGGGGAATGATCACGTCCCTCGATCTGCTGGCAATGCCCCTACTTATACAGCCCAAAATGCTGTTGGCCTTCTTGGCAACAAGGACACACTGTTGACTCATCTCCAGCTTCTTGTCCACTGTAACCCCTAGGTCCTTTTCTGCAGAACTGCTTCCTAGCCATTTGGTCCCTAGTCTGTAACAGTGCATGGGATTCTTCCGTCCTAAGTGCGGGACTCTGCACTTGTCCTTGTTGAACCTCATCAGGTTTCTTTTGGCCCAATCCTCTAATTTGTCTATGTCCCTCTGTGTCCTATCCCTACCCTCCAGCGTGTCTACCACTCCTCCCAGTTTAGTGTCATCTGCAAACTTGCTCAGAGTGCAGTCCACGCCATTCTCCAGATCATTAATGAAGATATTAAACAAAAACGGCCCCAGGACCGACCCTTGGGGCACTCCACTTGAAACCAGCTGCCAGCTAGACATGGAGCCGTTGATCATTACCCGTTGAGCCCGACGATCTAGCCAGCTTTCTATCCACCTTATAGTCCATTCATCCAGCCCATACTTCTTTAACTTGCTGGCAAGAATACTGTGGGAAACCGTATCAAAAGCTTTGCTAAAGTCAAGGAATAACACATCCATTGCTTTCCCCTCATCCACAGAGTCAGTTATCTCCTCATAGAAGGCAATTAGGTTAGTCAGGCATGACTTGCCCTTGGTGAATCCATGCTGACTGTTCCTGATCACTTTTCTCTCTTCTAAGTGCTTCAGAATTGATTCCTTGAGGACCTGCTCCATGTTTTTCCCAGGGACCTAGGTGAGGCTGACTGGCCTGTAGTTCCCTGGATCCTCCTCCTTCCCTTTTTTAAAGATGGGCACTACATTAGCCTTTTTCCAGTCATCCAGGACCTCCCCCAATTGACATGAGTTTTCAAATATAATGGCCAATGGCTCTGCAATCACATCCGCCAACTCCTTTAGCACCCTTGGATGCAGTGCATCCGGCCCCATGGATGTGTGCTCGTTCAGTTTTTCTAAATAGTCCCGAACCACTTCTTTTTCCACAGACAGCTGGTCACCTTCTCTCCATACTGTGCTGCCCAGTCCCGGGAGTCTGTCTGGGGGCGGGGGGTGTGAATATGGGGTGGGGGTGTGGATAAGGGTCGGGGCAGTCAGGGGACAGGTAGGATCCTGGGGGGGCAGTTAGGGTGGGGGATTCTCAGGAGGGGGCAGTCAGGGGACAAGAAGCAGGGAGGCTTAGATAGGGGGTCGGGTCCTAGGGGGCAGTTAGTGGCAGGGGTCCCAGGAGAGGGCAGTCAGGGGACAAGGAGCACGGAGGGAAGTTCTGAGGGGGGCAGTCAGGGGGTGGGAAGTGGGAGAGAGTGGATGGGGGCGGGGCTAGAGCAGGGTTCCCCGCCCTTTGTCCTCTTTTTCGATTGTGGAAATATGGTAACCCTAATTAATCACTACTTATCTAAAGCCTTAATCCTAAAACTAACTACTGTTTTATGCAAGCTAAAGCATTATTATAGTGCCACTATTACTGTTATGCTAATTTGGAGAGTGATTTTTACAATGTTTTAAACCCCTCTCTAGCTGTTTTTCTGCATGTCTCTGGCCTGGGTGCTGCAGGCTTTTACACAGGATCAGAACAGCTGAAAGCAAAGCCTCTTGTATCAACTATTTACCATCTTTTCCAGATCATTTATGAATATGTTGGACAGCATACATCCCAGTACAGATTCTTGGGGGACGCTGGTATTTACTGCTCTCGATTTTGAAAATTGATAATTTGTTTGCCATCTTCAACCAGTTACTGATCCATGATATGACTTTCCCTCTGATCCCATAACTGCTTACATTGCTGAAGAGCCTTTGGTGTAGGACCTTTTTTTCTGAAACTCCAAGTACACGATATCAAACGGATCACTCTTGTCCATATGGTTCTTGATACCCTCAAAAAATTGTAATAGCTTGGTGAAGCATGGTTTCCCTTTAGAAAAGCCAAATTGATTCTTTCCCAAAATATCACGTTCATCTATTTGTCTGATATTTCTTTTCTTTATCGTAGTTTCAGCCAATTTGCTTGGTACTTACATTAGGCTTACTGGCCTGTAATTGCCAGGATCACTTCTGGAGCCTTTTTTAAAAGTCAGTGTTACATTAGTTTTCTTCCAGTCATCTGGTACAGAGGCTGATTTAAGCAATAGGTTGCATACCACAGTTAGTAGTTCTGCAATTTCATATTTGAGTTCCTTCAGAATCTTTGGGTGAATACCATCTGGTCCTGGTGACTTATTACTATTTCACTTATCAGTTTGTTCCAAAACCTCCTCTACTGACACCTCAATCTGGGACAATTCCTCAGATTTGTCATCTAAAAAGAATGGCTCAGGTGTGGGAATTACCCTCACATCCTTTGCAGTGAAGACTGATGCAAAGAATTCATTTAGCTTCTCTGAAACAGCCTTGTCTCCCTTGAGTTCTCCTTTAGTATCTTGATCGTCTTGTGGCCCTACTGACTTTTTTGGCAGGCTTCCTGCTCCTGCTGTACTTAAAAAAAATTTTTTTTTGCTGTTAGTTTTTGTGTCTTTTGCTAATTGCATTTCAAAATCTTTTCTGCCCTGCCTCATTATACTTTTACACTTCAGAGTTTATGCTCCTTTCTAGTTTCCTCGTAAGGATGTCTTTTTGCCTCTAACTGCCTCTTTTACTCTGTTGCTTAGCCGTGGTAGCATTTTTTAACTTTGCTTACTGTTTTTTATTTGGGGTATACATTTAGTTTTAGTCTCTATTATGATGTTTTTAAATAATTTCCATGCAACTTGCAGCTATTTCCCTCTTGTCACTGTTCCTTTTAATTTCCATTTAACTAGCTTCCTCATTTTTGTGTTAAAGTTCATTGCTGCTGTGGTGGGTTTCCTTGGTATTTCCCCCCTACATAGATATTAAATGTAATTACATTATGGTCACTATTATTGAGTGGTTCAGCTATATTCACTTCTTAAAGTCCTGTAAGTCTTGGGTCTGATCTGACCATTTGAAAACAATATCTATAATATTCCTGTTTGTTTGCATACAAGAAAAAGAACATCAGCAAGAGCATATGGAATAGAAAGCAAGATCTCTGGTTAACCAGAAAGTTGTTTAGTGCCAACAGTGTTCTACGCACTGTACAAAACACAAAAATGAAGACAGTTCCTGCCTTAATGAGCTTAGTCTAAAATAGAAACACGCAAAAGCGAGGACACATTGCAAAATCCAGAAATCTAGGTAGTTTTAATTTTCTTTTCTTTAATAGTAGTATGAACTGATTTGTGTGCATCATGGAAGTTGTTTTTAGGTGCGATTTGAATGACAGGAGATTGGTGGCGTTGCAAACTAGGATGGGAAGATCATTCCACTCAAAGGTTGATATGGAAAAAGGCAGAAAATGTTGGTTGGGGGAATGAAACTCACAGGCATCAAAGCTGACAAAAGTAGCACCCTGGAAGAATTGATGAGAATTTTGTTGGCATCTCTGGCGGATGGAGTGCTGCTGCCATTTGCATTGTGGGTTTCCAACTGTAAGTCTTGTGCCAGCGTGCTGCTGGAGGTACAGAAATGGTTGCCTATAAGAGCCCTTTTTTCCATGTGTCTTGTAAGACTAATGTGTATGTTTTGGATACAAATCTTGCTACAATTATTCACGCATTCGTCACTACATTCTGTAATGTACTCTGTATGGTATGACACCTGAGCTCCATTCAGAAGCAGCAGGTAGCACAGAACCTGACAAACTGCTTACTAAGGGGAGCTTCATTTCAAAGGAGTATAAAGTTGCTTAGATATATTTATAATTGCATTATTGCACTGTTGGGATTAGTAGAGGTGTTCAAGCTGGAGCTCCTTCAGTATAAATGGGAGGAGGCTACTGAGGGTGTTCTCTTTAAGGACCCTTTAGCAATGGGTCCTCAAAGAGAACCTTCTCTTGTTGAATCATTGACAAGGACATATGCTCCAAATAATTACAGCAACAAAAGTCATAGTGTAATGGAATTTGAAAAACCCAGTTCTGTCAGCCAAAGCAGAATGGTTAAGAATAAACTTTTTTGTGTCAAGGATAAATAGGACAACTATGTAACTTTGGGCCTTGCTCTTTGAATTAGTTGAAAGGGAAAATTCTGGTTTGGTTTGGGCCAAAAAATCTAATTACTATCTCTTATGTGTAGGCCAGACAATGCTGTCCTCAAAACATCTCTACCACATGGCATTATAGTAAAAATACAATGTACTGCTTTCATCTTCAAAGCACTGTACAAACTTTAACTCTTGTTAGTAAGAGCAAAGATGAATTCTACATCGTACATGGTTTATGGTTAAAGGAAAACTTTCATGTAATATCTAAGGGATTGTCTCCCTATGGGCCTGATCCAAAACTCATTGATGTCAATGGGCTTTGGCTCAGACCCTATGCATAACTACACAGGAGTGATCACCAAACATGATGTATGTCATAAATATATCTTTTGGTAATACTCATACATGGACTGTTTACCTTCACAATTTGATGGTGAAAGCAGGACCAAAAGAATCAGTTTTTCCATCATGATGCTGGCCAGTTGCTCCAACATATCCTAACTTTTACTGATAAAACAACAGTTGATTCTGACAGAAGCCAAGCATCTATCCTAATACTTACATTTAGTATTAGTTTTTGACTGTTAATCATGAGGTGCTACTGGCCCATCTTGCAGGGATGAACAGAACCCTCAAAGCTGGCTTCACTTATTCTTCTTGGATCAATCCCAGAAGGTGTCATGGGCAGCTACGTCTCTTCCCTAGGAGTTCACTCATTGGTTCCAGCAGACCGAACCTTATCACCTCTCTCATTCCACATATACTCCAGACTGGCAATCTTAGCTACAACTCTGTGATAGATTTTGGCAAATGTTGACTTTTTAATGGCAACCACTTTACATTAGAGCACTCAGAGAGATCATGAGAAGCTATGAGTTGCAATGCCTTCCTTCTGTTGGGGATACTGCACTCTTTATCTCTCTTACCAAACACAGACACTGCTGTTTTCAAACTGTCCCAGTGTTTGAGAAAAACTGGAATCTGCATGAAGTGTTCCTGGCTGAAGCTCAACCCTAGTAAGGCAGAAGTCGTGCTGGTAGGAAGAGGAAGCATTTTGAGCATTGGCAAGAGTTACAACCTCATTCTATAATCAGACTCTCAGTTGTTAAGCTGATGCACTGTCTTCAGGCCCTGTTACTCTCATTGCTTCTTATGAATACCCACATAGCAGCTGTGGTCAAAAATACTTTTTTTACCTAGCTATGACAAGATATGAGGCTGTCCTTGATGACTAGTACATTAATTTCTGGGTTATGTCTCTGCCACATGAGCTATATATCTTGCATCACTGCAGTGTTCAAGTGCCTGAAAACCACATGGAAGCTGTAAGTGTCTTGACACTCCGCATCAGGCATGCTTTGTAGGTAAGGTGTACCAATGAGAGAGCATTACACAATGCTCTACACCCTGATCTCCTTATCTAATTCCAGACGTTTCATTGCCATAAATTATTGCAGCTAAAGCACCAACATTGTACCTGGTGCTGTACTCGTTAAAGCTCTTAGCTTGGTCCCGGCCTGTTATTTCAGACCTTCTCTCTTCCTCCAGTTTTCACCATCATAGATGTGATTTAAGGGTGAGTGGGGAGGTAGAAATACTGTGATTGATAGTCATCAGGGTGACAGGGAGGCACAAGTTGGGTGTTTTTAACTGGAGACCTTAAGGTGTGGAATTCTCCATTACTCCTTTCTGCTTCTAAGGCCCAATGGAAGATTGATTTTTCTAAGCAGGCTGTCTTCCAATGATGGAGTAGCAAAACAGCCCAGCAATGTTACTCTTGGAAGACAACGGCCAAGACCTGACACCATTTGAGTTGGTGGATTATAATGGGGAGGAATGTTAGTTTTCTTTTCAGATCAAAATATTGTGATCCTTAATAATGTTTATGGCACCTAGATAAAATGGTGACAGGTGTATTAGAAATGCAGATTAGCTATATAAAGAAGGATTAGAAATTTTTAAAAAAAATCTTTTAAAAATGTTTTCATTTTAAAAAATTCTGATTTCTAATGTTTATTCTTGGAAGATCAGACGCTTTCGTTCTTACTTTACATCAAGGGTCGGCAACCTTTCAGAAGTGGTGTGCCGAGTCTTCATTTATTCACTCTAAGTTAAGGTTTCATGTGCTAGTAATACATTTTAACGTTTTTAGAAGGTCTTTCTATACGTCTATAATATATAACTAAACTGTTGTATGTAAAGTAAATCAAGTTTTTTAAATGTTTAAGAAGCTTCATTTAAAATTAAATTAAAATGCAGAGGCCCCCCCAGACCAGTGGCCAGGACCTGGGCAGTGTGAGTGCCACTAAAAGTCAGCTTGCGTGCCGCCTTCGGCACCCGTGCCATAGGTTGCCTACCCCTGCTTTACATCATCAATCTGGTACTTCATTAGGTACATCACTAAAACATCAACTCTGGTCATGAAATAGAGATTTTGAAACAGTTAAGAGTTCTTAAACTCAGTAAAGATATAAACATACCTGCATATAGTAAACAAATGGCTAAACACTCAAGGCATTATAACTAATCCCTGGAGTTTGCCTTTGTATTTTGAAGAAAGTTCACCTTTCACTTTTAGAACATCAGTTGTTGAATATTTGCAAGCACAATTACAAATGTAAAGTGTGTTGCATTTAAAAATTCCTTGTGCTATAATAGATTGAGCGAGGAGATGAGGAAATGGGGCAATAGTCTGAGCATTGCTCTGAGAACAGTGGACACCAGAAAAGCTGTGTAATAGTCTGTCTTATTTCTTCATGTGTTCAGAGAAGCACCAACTTACTGTGAAATATTAACTACTTCAGTGATATTCTGTATTATGCTTCATTTTGATAACAGTTGAATAGTTTTTAAAAGAATAAAAAACATTTGATATAAAAATCAGATCAGACAGGTGTGGTGTTTTTTGAGAGAGGTTTTTATGCCAAAGGAGTGCACGCAGCTAATTCTCCATCCCTCCGTAATTACTCTCCATAAAATGACACTCTACTGTCAGGTACTTCAGAGGCAGACAGAGTCTGGGGAATCCCCCTTTAGAAGGTGTTTCTGCAGTAAAGTTAATATAGCAGGCTATCTTGCAGACTCCTTGTGGGATTGGTAGACTTCTTGGCCAACCACCTAAGCATAAAACCTGGAGAGCACTCCGTGTGATCACAGCGAGTCTGGGACCATGAGGTGGAGGTAGCCAAATACCCCTTTCTCTATGGGCAGGTCGTCAGTAGTTGTTATATATTCATATCATTGTAGCCCTCATTAATTCAGATCTTTGATGCACTGAACTCTTTCCTAGTGTAATTCCAGTTATTGATTCTATAGGCTACAATTTGTTTTCCTGTCTTTCAAACACTGAAAATGCAAAAGCATATTAATTATAGAGTCTTACAAGATAAGCTTCAGAAGAGGGGGAAGAAGAAAACAGGAAGAGCCTATAAGATACCAAAGATGATGTCTTAAAATATTTTAAGTTGAATGAGATACCAGATGCTAGTGAAGATCCATGTTCATTAACTTTGACACTGTTTGTGCAGATAATAAAATAGAAGAGATTTTTATTTGGGAACTAATAATGAATGCACCTTAAATGACCAAGAGAGAATTACGATGAAGCACAAATGAGAACACGTATAGGAGACAAATTCATATACAAGTACAAGATAACTTGAAAGTCTTTATGAGATGAATATTTTTAGATATAGTTTAAGACAAAAATTGTTAACCAACGGAAAAAAATGACATTTATCTTAAAAGGATTTAGTCTAAAATTAAACAGATAAATGAAGTTTATAGACAACCGCTGTGATTGCTGAGCAAAGTAATTTTAGTTTTGTATGGGGACATTTGAATTTAAACCATTTCAGTAAATGTCAAAGTGGCAGATTGTTGATGGCAAGGCACAGGTGTGCAAGGGTTTGAATGAGGGGCTGCCAAAAGCCTTATCCACATTGCATCCTAGACAGAGCTGGTTGAAAATTTTTAATTAAAAAAAAAAACTTTTGTCCAAATTATAAAATTGAAAAATGTTTTTGACCAAACTGAAAACTTTAGGTGAAAAAAATTGTTGTTGAAATTTTCCATATTTTTGATTAAAACCCAGAAATTGAAAACAAAAAATGGTCAATATAGAAAAAATTTCCCTTGAAAAATAATTGGCCTTTTTCTACTAGCTCTAATCCCACCACAGAGGCTGTACCTTCACTCACCAAGTGAAGGCACTAATCTAGGCTAGTATTGTTGCTACCAACCCTAGCCATCCATAGTAGAGTGAGGCACAAGGGTTTGGGCTCAACCTCTCACCTCAAGTAGGGGTACTGTCTCAGTAAAGAGGAGTGCATACTACCCCATCTCAAGTTGTGGTAGAGCTATCACCACCAGCATGCACTTCTCTGGACCTCCCAGGGGGAATTCTGGGTCAGGCAGAATTCCTCCAGGGACTCCTGTTCCAGCACAACCCTTCCAGGACACCCCCACAATGAGAGATGTGGTTTAAAGTCAGTCTGTCCCATAAACTTCAAGATGTGTTGCCCCTTTTCTTCTGTAGGGCTTTCATCAGATCAGACATGAGATCTGGCTGTCCACTTCCACCTCCAGATGGAGGCAGCCCCATTGACTTTGGCTCTTCTGTCCGTTCAGTGTTCACTTGCCTTTTTGGAGGAAGTGGCACAACTTTCTTTGTCGCAGGTAGTGGCTTATTGGAGACAGAGGCCTGAGGAGGTGGAGGTGGAGGGGGTGGTAGCAGGTCTTCACTGCTGCTGCTACAGGTGGGTGGCGGAGGGGGCACAAAATCTGGAGGATCTTCACAGAAGTCAGGTGGTGGTGGTGGCAAATCCTCTGCCATTTCAGGTGGCGGTGGTGGAAAAGTGACTGGATCTGATGTGAAAACTGCACTTCCGTGTTTGGGTTGGGCAGGTAGAAGAGGTGTAGAGCTCGCAGCTGAAGATCGCCTTTGAGGCGGTGGTGGCTTTATTGAGGCACGTTTATTCTGTAATGTCTGCGGCTGGCTGGTTGGCTGCACTAAACGGCAGCCATTGACATCATTTGGTTTCTTATCCTTTAATAAATAAAACAGAGTCATGGTGATAGGTATTATAGTAAGAACATTTATGAACTAAGGTTGCGAAGTGACATCATTTGAATTGGCATGGAAATGCATAAGCTGATTTCAGTATTTCTCACTGTCACAGAATTAACTCCTTGTTTCAACAGATCACAGAACTCAAATGATCTAACTAGGACTCCCCATCCTAGAAATCACAGTGGGTAGGTAGTGGCTGACCTTCAAATGAAGTCTTATACTATGGCCTCATGTGTGGGGTCCTCACTCTCCACTTTAATGCTTGTGCACAGATGTGCTTGGTACCTGAAGTGCATTATCTCCCTTCAGGTGCCAGTATTCCAGTGGAGACTGACAGAGGTCAGCAACAAGGATGATTTATTTCATAGTGATGCAGGAAGAGCCATGGGTGTGTAGTGCTGATAGGAGAAAAATGTGGCATGGAAACTGCGAAGTGGGTTGGTGTCCTTTGGGCCAAATGGTCAGCACAAAGGATATTTTGGTTTCCTTTCCCACAGCTGCCCATGAAGCTTTGAAAGCTGCATTCTCACTGCAAAATACCTGTTTAGACTATTAATATAGCCCCTTTGAGCACTGTCTAGCACAATGAATGGGGTTACAATGGCACAGTGGTTGCAGTTATAAAGCCTGTAAAGGAGCTTCCATGATGTTCCAACCAGCTGCCCTTCCCTGAAAATATAAGATTTTTTTTTATATCAACAGTGTGTGTTTATCCCCAGAAGTTAAAATGAAGAACAAACTAAATTTGCACAATGGAAACTTGACCCAGAAGTCATCTGTGGTTCAGCAAAATTTTATATTTGTCTGCAGGGTGGGCTTTCCCATATAATATAACTTTCACTGTGCTACAGACGTTCTGTAATGCTAGAAGAAGCTTGCAATTCAGTTCTCTGTGGCAGAAGGTCATTACACTAAAAGAAAAGTCCAGCTGAAGTTTGAATGAAAATTAAGCACAAAGTCAATCCTAGTAGCTACAAATTAATTAAATTAGTTGCATTAAAGCTCATGGCAGACTCATCCATTCAAATTTGCCATGATTTTATGGCATAAAAAGCCAGTGTGGATTTTTTTTTTGCTTTCTTCCTTTACATTCTATTTTATATTACCTTCTTGAGTCGTTGCTACTATATTTTTGGCTAATGTTAAAATAACGAGGAAGCTACATGTTGCCAACGGATAGTGACATTTAGCCATGGCAACTCTCAACAGGTGGAGCATGGTACCCAGGGATGTATTGTAACTCTGAAATCATAATCCCTCTTGGAGTCCAGGGAGTACACCCCTTGGAATGCTGCGTTGTGCTGCCTTTGGTGTGGTTGGCCAGCTTTGCAAGAAGATGTGGAAGGGCTGTGGGGCAATATGTGCCCTTGGATGCACTCAGGGGTAGCACTCCATGGTCTATATGGGGTGCAAAAAGTGGAAGTCTAATTTTGTCCCTCCTGCATCAAAACTAAGGCTAGGGACAGTCTGCCCCTGTACATTCTTCTGCATTTGTGCCAGTAACATATACCTTTCCTCCACTTTCTCTCATAACAAAAGTGTGGCAAAAAACAACAACCCACAGTCCATTAAGCTCTAGTCACACTCAGCCACAAATGTACCAGTCATGCAAGGGCTTTGATCACTCTTTTTTAAGGGAAAAAGGCAAAGCATACATCAGCCATGTTAAGAAAAATAAAATATAGGTTAGCAGTTCATTAGGGCTGTGTTTGCTTTGGCAGAATATTAGGTGAACTTTCATTCAAAATGTGATTGCTAGGTCACATGCTAAGGATCAGTAAACCCCCCTGGGCAAAATCTGAACATACTCTCTCCATATTTTTAGGTGACAGCTGCTAGCTGTTAACATTTACAAGTGCCCTACCTAAGCAGAAAGTGCTTTTACATCTATTCTTGTAAATCTATGGAATTGTTTCCTAGGATGAACACACAAGCCCAGTACACATTCCCAGTCCCAGCTGTACAGAGATGGTCAGCAGAAATAAACAAATGAAATATATTAATTGGAAGATAGATTGTAGTCAGCTCTTTGCTCTGTTGTAGAGCAATAGGCTACCATGGTGTGAAGTTCAAGACTTGAGTTTGGTTCTTTGGTCCCAGGCTGGTAGAAACTGTGAGCATAGCACGTTCAGCCCTTTTAGTAGGAGAGCCTAACAACCCCTGTGGTCAGTTAAAGAATGTTTTTTTTTTTAAATGGGGATAGTGATACTGACCTCCTTCATAAAGCACTTTGAGATCCAATGATTTAAAGTGCTGTCTAAGAGCTTAGTATTTGTAATGGCCTGTGTACCCCATCCTGGCTCTGAAAGAGTTAACTGAAACAGGAGAAGGAGTCAGCCATCCACCTCTCCAAATGGCAAAACCAACACACTACCCGTTAATGCTCTAGTACTTTGAAGGGACAGAGAGTGGGTGAGGTGAAATTTAGCTGTAGTGCCCCAAGAGAAACCTCTGGTTTGTACCTTTGTCATCTCAGTGTGTTTCTGGGCCTCCAAGCTGGCAGGTGGTATGCTCTGGAGAATCTGTCCATTTGCTTGAACAGTACCTGTTATGTCTCAAAAAGAGGAAGGAGAACACAGGTATATTGAATGTGCAGAATTAACCAGAACTCAAGCAATGAAAAATAAGAACTAAGAAATCTGTTCATTTTCCAACAGGGTACAAAAAGTAGAATTCTCAGACAGTAATTGAACTGTCATGGATTTTACTGCATCAAAAAGGACCATGCAGAGTTACAACATTGCCTTTTGCTTGTTTTCCACTTTTTTATTCAGTTCTGATTGACTTGCTATGAAAAACAAACAAGTGAAACCACATAGTCAAATCAATGACCATACAAATTTTACCTTTAAGTTCAACTGGCAATCCTAAAGGAAACAGTATTGCAAAGATTATCAGACTGGAATTATCAGTGTCTCAGAAGGTGATGGAGGCATGAGGGTCTCTGGATTTGACTGGTGGAAAGGGGGGGATGGGGAGTTAGGATGGCATAGAACTAGGGAAGAAGTTGTGTCTTTGGGCTTCAGGTTAAGCCAGGGTGGCAAGTGGGTAGAGTTAAGGATGATATTTTCTGACCTTTCATTGGTTAAATTCTTAACTACACTGTAACATTTTGCTAATGCTTTTAGTAGTGTTTAGTCTGAGAATTTAACTGGACAACAATACATTTTTTCCTGGATTTTTTTTAATGGAGTCTGCTTAAGTTTAGAGACAAAAGTATAATCATTCTATATGGATAAGGCTGTCAGATTTGAGGTCTTAGGATATTATGGATGGGGTTATCCCTTTTCATTAGTTGTCATTAGCTGTTAATTAATCAGTTAATTAAAAAATGTAATCGCAATTAATTTTTAATTGCGATTAATTGCACTTATAACCATAGAATACCAATTGAAATTTATTAAATAGTTTTGGATGTTTTTCTACATTTTCAATATTGATTTCAATTACAACACAGAACACAAAGTGCATGGAATACAGTGTACAGTGCTCACTTTATATTATTACTTTTGATTACAAATATATGCACTGTAAAAATGATAAACAAAAATAGTATTTTTCAATTCACCTCATACAAGTACTGAAGTGCAATTTCTTTATTGTGAAAGTGTAACTTACAAATGCAGATTTTTTTTGGTTACATAATTGCACTCAAAAACAAAACTTTAGTGCCTACAAGTCCACTCAGTCCTACTTCTTATTCTGCCAATTGCTAAGACAAACAAGTTTGTTTACATTGACAGGAGATACTGCTGCCTGCTTCTTATTTACAATGTCACCTGAAAGTGAGAACAGGCATTCACATGGCACTTTTGTAGCCGGCGTTGCAAGGTATTTACATGCCAGATATACTAAACATTCGTATGACCCTTCCATGCTGCGGTCACCATTCCAGAGGACTTGCTTCCATGCTGATGATGCTTGTTAAAAAATTAATGCATTAATTAAATTTGTGACTGAACTCCCTCAGGGGAGAACTGTATGTCTCCTGCTCTGTTTTACCTGCATTCTGCCATCTATTTCAAGTTCTAGCAGTCTCGGATGATGACCCAGCACATGTTCGTTTTAAGAACACTTTCACAGCAGATTTGACAAAACGCAAAGAAGGTACCAATGTGAGATTTCTAAAAATAGCTACAGCACTTGACCCAAGGTTTAAGAATCTGAAGTGCCGTCCAAAATCTGAGAGGGACAAGGTGTGTAGAATGCTTTTAGAAAAGCAACACTTTGATGCGGAAACTACAGAATCCAAACCACCAAAAAAGAAAATCAACCTTCTGCTTGTGGCATCTGACTCAGATGATGAAAATGAACATGTGTCAGTCCGCACTGCTTTGGATTGTTATCAAGCAGAACCCATCATCAGCATGGAAGCATATCCTCTGGAATGGTGGTTGAAGCATGAAGGGACATATGAATCTTTAGAGCATCTGGCACGTAAATATCTTGCAACGCCAGCTACAACAGTGCCATGCGAATGCCTGTTCTCATTTTCAGGTGACATTGTAAACAAGAAGCAGGCAGTATTATCTCCTGCAAATTGTAACCAACATTGTTTGTCTGAGTGATTGGCTGACCAAGAAGTAGGACTGAGTGGACTTCTAGGCTCTAAAGTTTTACATTGTTTCATTTTTGAATGCAGTTGTTTTTGTACATAATTCTACATTTGTAAGTTCAATTTTCATGATAAAGAAATTGCACTACAGTACTTATGAGGTGAATTGAAAAATACAATTTTTGTTTTTTTACAGTGCAAATATTTGTAATTAAAAATAAATATAAAGTGAGCACTGTAGACTTTGTATTCTGCATTGTAATTGAAATTAATATTTGAAAATGTAGTAAACATCCAAAAATATTTAAAATGGTATTTCTATTGTTGTTTAACACCGCGATTAATCACGCAATACATTTTTTTTTAATCGCTTGACAACCCTACTTTTCATTATTAACTTAGTTCACAGCTCTGAATCTTTGTATTTTCTCTAGCAGGGAGTTATGGGAGGCTTGTGAAACCGAATATGCTGCAGAGTAGTAGCAAATGCTTGCTAGCTGGCTAAACTAAAACCCTGGAAGAGTTTTGCATGCTGTCAGTGTTGTGTAAGGGACTGTGTATAAATGTGAGTGTTGCCAAACCGAATGATGACAAAATAGAGCTTGTGGTTACTAGAAAACAAACTATATAGTCTAGTATGGATTAAACGAACTCTCCAGTTTATCTGGGACCTTTGGAAACTGCAACATGTGAAAGAAGTAGACATACCTCCTTAATATCTGATGCATAAATTTCTGAACCTCAATAGATGGTCTAGTTTTCTTAGTGTAATTTACTATGCTGAAACCCAATGAAGATGGAAGAAAGGCCTTTCAGAGTTATAGCATCTTTATGGATTATATTTTCAGTTGAAGAAATAAGATATGATCTACAATTTCCATATCCTGTGCTTACATCGCAAGAAACGTCAGTCACTGCTATTGCATGGTTACAAAACAAAGTATGATAGCTTGAGTGTCACAGGTACTCCTATCCAAGGTGATAGTCCCTTCTGGCCTTAGAGTTTATCATGATCATCTAGTCTGATCTCCTGCATATTGCAGGCCACAGAACCTCAGCCAGTCACTCCTGTAATAGACCCCTAACCTCTGGCTGAATTACTGAAGTCCTCAAATCATGATTTAAAGTCTTCAAGTTACAGAGAATTCACCATTTACACTAGTTTAAACCTGCAAGTGACCCATGCCCTACTCTGCAGAGGAAGGCAAAAAAACCCCAGGGTCTGTCCCAGTCTGACCCAGGGGAAAATTCCTTCCCACCCCCAAATATGGGAATTAGGTAGACCCTGAGCATGGAGGCAATACCCACCAGCCAGACACCTGGGAAAGAATTCTCTGTAGTAACTCAGAGCCCTCCCCGTCTAGTGTCCCATCTCCAACAGTTGGAGATATTTGCTGCTAGCAGTCACACACTGGCTATTTGCCATTGTAGGCAATCTCATCATATTATCCCCTCCATAAATGTATCAAACTTAGTCTTGAAGCCAGTTAGATTTTTTTTACCCCTCACTGCTTCCCTTGGAAGGCTGTTCCAGAACTTCACTCCTCTGATGGTTAGAAACCTTTGTCTAATTTCAAGCCTAAACTTGTTGATAGCCAGTTTCTATCCACTTGATAGGTTTGGAAAAGAAATAGAATATGTTGCTGAGGCCACATTTACATTAAAATACTACAGCAGACTCTCTAACAATGTAAGGCACAGAAAACTGACTGGAAAATAAGGATGTGCTTCTCAGAGGTGCTCCCATTGAAGTTAAATGTAGTTGTGGATTTGCAGGCCCTAAAACTTCTAGAATGTCTACATGACTGTGGTTCTCAACCAGGGGTCCAGGGCCCCCTGGGGGGCCAAAAGCAGGTTTCAGGGGGTCTGCCAAGCAGGGCCAGTATTAGTCTAGCTGGGGCCCAGGGGCAGAAAGCCAAAGTCCTGCTACCTGGGGCTGAAGCCGAAGCCTGAGCAGCTTAGCTTCACGGGGACCCCTGTGGTGTGGGGCCCCATGCAATTGCCCTGCTTGCTACCCTCTAACACCGGCCCTGGCTTTTATATGTAGAAAAACAGTTGTGGCAAAGGTGGGCCGTGAACTTTTTATAGCATGTTGGTGGGGGGCCTCAGAAAGAAAAAGGTTGAGAACCCCTGCTCTATGATACTTATTTCTGCATCAGAAAGCACTGAACTGTGATTTCCTTCCTAACTGAAACCATGTAACTAGCTGGCCATAATTTATCTAACAGCCAATTTAAGACCTAGTCCACCAAAGCAGTTAAATGTGTGTCACTTTAGCCACAGGACTAGTCAGTGAGACTAATTGTGTTCAAGTGCTTCTTGGATCAGGGTTTTAATGAGTATTGAATATCCTGCAATACATGTCTGAGCACAGATGTTTTTAGTTCTGGCATTTGCAAATAAATTTGCTGCACTTGTCCATTTAGCAAATAGGTGCTATGAATATGATGTGCAAAGTTCCAAGTATTAACAGTAAATGACTTGATTAGAAGATTTACAGATCACACAACTTTAACAAACAGAGAAGCAAGACCAAACTCTGCTGTGCCATTGACTTCACTAAGGCTCCACATGATGCAAGTCAGAGTAGAACTTGGCCTGTGGTATTTTTATGTATGCTTTTTATGTGCTTGTTATGTATTCATTGAAATAAATCTACTTAATTCCAAGTGCCATGCTGATTATGGGCACTATATTTAATATTGGTTAGAAATTCAACAAGGAATTTCCATAAGCTGATACAATCAGTCATATGGGCCACTAGGCACAAGTCAGTGGGTGCAAGCACTCTGCAGAGAGATTGGTGGACCAGCTGGGATCCATAATCCAGCTGCTTAGCCGGGGCCACATTTTTCCTACTCGGTGTGTGAAGTCTTTCTGTGAATGGCCCTGAAGAACAATTCACAAACAGTGGGAGCTTTTGGGTTAGTCTGGTCAAAAATGTTCTAATCTCCAGTCCTGCTGAACCTAGAAGGGGAAAGGGTGGATAGATGTGGGGCACTGTATCCTGGCCCTCTCCACACAGTGGACCTATCTGGCAAAATGATATAATCAGGAAGTCAGGGAATAGCTAAATGGAAACCTGCTGCCAGTGCCTCCTGGCATTAATGGCTCTGTCTCTATTTTCCAAATGGCACAAGACTTGAGGGCACCATTTGGCACTTGATCCCCAACCCGCTATACACAAGGACAGCCACCCAAAGCATGCTCCGTTACATCAGTGAAAATCCAGAGTAATTCCATGCTGCCTTCACTCTCTAATTTTGTTTTATAGTCTTTCCAATGTTCAAACAAAATTATCAACAGTTTTTTAAATTGGCAAATTTTTGTCCAAAATAGAATACAAAATGTCCTGTATAGCAACAGGCCTCTTGCACAGTTACATCTAGGGAACAGCGGCAGCCTTGGTCTTTTGAACACCCTCATGTGCTGGCAAAATTATACACTGTGTTTTCAACCATCTGAAGATTAATGTAGTAAGACAGAGATGAAAACAACATATTGCATAAGATTACTTTGGCACAAAGGACCCTTAAAAAAAACCACAGACTCTACAGTTTGGGTGTTTACAGATACCGCAAATGTTGGCCACAATGTTCCAATCACCATACATTGCTACAAATGAGATGTGAGAACAGGAAGCTCCACCTGCCATCTGAGCAATGCTTCAGCTGTTATTGAGGCTGATTAAACAAAACTCCCTCCCGTGTTAGTGCAGGATTGTAGATTGCTGCTATTAATTTCAACCAATATTGTGAATGGCAATTTGAAAAAATACTCAGCCCCATTTTAGAATGTCAGCCAGCAGTGGCTCATTGTTAGACATTCCATATGATAAAAAGGAAGTGGGGGGGGCTAAATTCTGGCCACATCTAATTTGCTGTATTTTATGTTTGGCTAGCGTGATAGATGCTAGCAGAGTGTATGTATGGTCCCAATAACCTGCCTGCACTAGAATGCTAATAACCCTCAATAGATAAGTCTACAGTGATATCAGTTAATAAGATCTTTCAACAGGTACATAGCCATTTAATATGAGCCATTCTTTCAGATTAATAGGCAGTGGAAGTGTTGGCTTTTCCTGCTTCTATTCTATATTTGAACATGTTATCATATATGAAATTAATCTGTATCACCACTGTAGGTCATTTATATTTTGATTGCATTCCATTGTGTGTGTCTGTTTGTGTATATAATTTGCACACACACATCCATATAAATATAAAAAACCCCTCCCATGATTTAAAATCCCTGAGTACCCCCAGCTCCCACTAAAGTCATAATTTAAAATTATCAAAGCTTCTCCCCCTCACACATACCCAGGTTCCATGTATAGTCTAGAACTGTGGTTTTCAAACTTTTTTTCTGGTGACCCAGTTGAAGAAAATTGTTGATGCCCATGACCCAGTGGAGCTGGGGATGAGTGGTTTGGGGTGTGGGAGGGGCTCAGGGCTGGGGCAGAGGGTTGGGGCACAGGGGTGAGGGCTGTGGGGTGGGGCCAGGAATGAGGGGTTCAGGGTGTGGGAGGGGGGTGCAGGCTCTGGAGTGGGGCTGGGGATGAGGAGTTTGGGGTACAGGAAGGGTTTAGGGCTGGGGCAGGGGGTTGGGTGCGGAAGGGGGTCAGGGCCCTGGACTGGGGGTGCAGGCTCAGGTGGGGCCAGGGATGAAGGGTTTGGGGTGCAGAAAGGGGCTCCAGGTTTGGGGGGGACTCAGGGCTGGGGATTGGGGCACGGGGTTGGGGCGTGGGCTTACCTTGGGTGGCTCCCAGTCAGCGGCGCAGTGGGGGTACTAAGGCAGGCTTCCTGCCTGCCCTGGCACCGCGAACTGTGCTGTGCCCCGGAAGTGGCCAGCAGCAGGTCTTGCTCCTAGGTGGAGGTGGGCAAGTGGTTCCGTGAGGCTCTTGCCTGCAGGCACCGCCCCCCCTCTCCCCCGCTCCCTTTGGCTGGTTCCTGGCCAATGGGAGTGCGGAGCCAGTGCTCGGGGTGGGGGCAGCACGTGGAGCCTTGTGGCCCCTCCGCCTAGGAGCCAGATCTGCTGCTGGTTGCTTCGGTGGCGCAGCACGGTGTCAGAACAGGTAAGAACTAGCGTGCCTTAGCCGGGCAGCATTGCTGATGGGACTTTTAACGGCCCAGGGGGTGGAGCTGATCAGAGCCACCGCGATCCTGTGCCTTACATTCCGCAACCCAGTACTGGCTCACAACCCGCAGTTTGAAAACCACTGCTCTAGAAGATGGCTATCCTGCTATGAGAGACACACAGTGTTTTGTGTGATCACCTATTATGACCTATAGAATCATAAAATATCAGGGTTGGAAGGGACCACAGGAGGTCATCTAGTCCAACCCCCTGCTCAAAGCAGGACCAATCCCCAACTAAATCATCCCAGCCAGGGCTTTGTCAAGCCGGGCCTTAAAAACCTCCAAGGAAGGAGACTCCACCGCCTCCCTAGGTAACGCATTCCAGTGCTTCACCACCTTCCTAGTGAAATAGTGTTTCCTAATATCCAACCTGGACCTCCCCCACTGCAACTTGAGACCATTGCTCCTTGTTCTGTCATCTGCCACCACTGAGAACAGCCAAGCTCCATCCTCTTTGGAACCCCCCCTTCAGGTAGTTGAAGGCTGCTATCAAATCCCCCCTCATTCTTCTCTTCTGGAGACTAAACAATCCCAGTTCCCTCAGCCTCTCCTCATAAGTCATGTGCTCCAGCCCCCTAATCATTTTTCTTGCCCTCCGCTGGACTCTTTCCAATTTTTCCACATCCTTCTTGTAATGTGGGGCCCAAAAATGGACACAGTATTCCAGATGAGGCCTCACCAATGTCGAATAAAGGGGAACGATCACATTCCTCCATCTGCTGGCAATGCCCCTACTTATACAGCCCAAAATGCCGTTAGCCTTCTTGGCAACAAGAGCACACTGTTGACTCATATCCAGCTTCTCGTCCACTGTGACCCCTAGGTCCTTTTCTGCAGAACTGCTACCTAGCCATTCGGTCCCTAGTCTGTAGCAGTGCATGGGATTCTTCTGTCCTAAGTGCCTCATCAGGTTTTTTTTTGGCCCAATCCTCTAATTTGTCTAGGTCTCTCTGTATCCGATCCCTACCCTCTAGTGTATCTACCACGCCTCCTAGTTTAGTGTCATCTGCAAACTTGCTGAGAGTGCAGTCCACACCATCCTCCAGATCATTAATAAAGATATTAAATAAAACCGGCCACAGGACCGACCCTTGGGGCACTCCGCTTGAAACCGGCTGCCAACTAGACATGGAGCCATTGATCACTACCCGTTGAGTCTGATGATCTAGCCAGCTTTCTATCCACCTTATAGTCCATTCATCCAGCCCATACTTCTTTAACTTGGCGGCAGGAATACTGTGGGAGACCGTATCAAAAGCTTTGCTAAAGTCAAGGAATAACACATCCACTGCTTTCCCCTCATCTACAGAGCCAGTTATCTCATCATAGAAGGCAATTAGGTTAGTCAGGCACGACTTCCTCTTGGTGAATCCATGCTGACTGTTCCTGATCACTTTCCTCTCCTCTAAGTGTTTCATAATTGATTCCTTGAGGACCTGCTCCATGATTCCTTGGGGACCTATGCCTGGATTCTTGTCAATGGTCAAAACCATAGAGGTGCATATGCTAAAGTAAGCCCTACTCCTGTTTTGGGATCTGCTAGCATGGATTCCTGCACTTGTGTGGAAACCCACTGAAGTCAGTCATTGTTCTGTTGCCTTCAATGTACTCCCCATCAGAACATCAAATCCGAGTCAACCCGCCACCCCTACACCAGCAGCTGTCCCGCATTTCTGAAATGGAGCAGCTGGCAGGGAGTGCCCCTTGACTTTGGAACTCAGGCCCTTCGCTGGTCCCCAGGAACCTTAACTTTTCCAGGCATGCTGCTCCCACCAAGCATTTGGGACGAGGGGAGGTAAGGCCTGGGGTAGGTATCTGGAGAATTCTGGAGTGGGATGGTTTTATTTATTTATTTAGTGTTGTGATGGGGGAATGTGGAAAGTGACAATTTTGGTGGGCTGGGGACAGTTTGTTTAATTTGATTTTAACTGGTTTTAAAAGCATTGTGTATCTTATTTATTTCAAAGGGGGCCCAGAACACTTTTCGTAACAAATAAAATATATTTCAAATGTGTGAAGTAAAAACAGTAGTGCAGGTTACTATTATTGTCATACCCTGTTATGCGTCTTCAGCAACCTTCCTCAGGCTGCGCCCCCCACCTTTGGGCTCACCTCTGTCAATGAGATCCCCAGGAGTCAGAGGTGTGACTTGTTCGGTTTTTTGCTTTGGTTTGGGTATTTTGGGGGAAATTAAAAGCACAAAGATGGGGGTGGGGAGTGGGAAGTCCACGAGGGAGAGTGGTTGGGTGCTGCCACTAAGGGGTGGCAGGTCCGTGTATGTGTGAGTTGCAGAGTGAGACACCCCCCCCACACACACACACACCCTGCAGCAGTAGCACCTGGCCCATGGAGACAGCTAGCTCAATTCTCCCCACTTGAGGCATTGCGATCTGGCCCCTGGTACACAGGGCCCTGCCTCTTTGACAGCAGGGCAGCCAGGCCAAATCTGAGTTGCATTGTGACCTCGTCCTTGGTGCATGGGATCACAATGCCCAGCATGGGAAGCTGAGCCCAGCCAGCCCCCCAGGACAGGAGCTACTGCAACTGGAACAAATCCTGGCTTTCTTGCATTTTCTCTCCAAACCGCCCCCCACACACACACTTTTAATGTCTTGTGACCCTTTGTACCCTTTCATGATCCCCTAAGCCCCCCACAATTTGGGAAACGCTGCTCTACAGTGATAAATGGGCAACAGAAAAGCAACAGATCTACTGTATGTAAAGTTAGAAATTACCTCCATGCTGTCCCCTTGTGACTGTGCTGTAGTGAAGATGTGTTTGCTAAAGACTCTGGGGCCTAGTGAAGGGGAACCCGTACATGGAAGCCACCAAAAAAGCATTCTATTAAATGTGCCAAGAATGCATAGAATATTAGGGTTGGAAGGGACCTCAGGAGGTCATCTAGTCCAATCCCCTGCTCAAAGCAGGGCCAATCGCCAGAAAGATTTTTGCCCTAGATCCCTAAGTGGCCCCCTCGAGGATTGAACTCACAACCCTGGCTTTAGCAGGCCAATGCTCAAACCACTGAGCTATCCCTCCCCCCACGTTAACACTATTCTGCACTGGGCTACTTATGTTCAAAGATGTGAACTTATTTCCTGTAGCAGTATCCCATAGCTATGGGTTACAATTGTGGGCCAGAACATAAAGTCTTATTACTAAACTCATGGGATGGAAAATCCTCAGCATTCTTGCCTAAGGTTTAATCATGTCAAACAGTGTAGATACCTGTCAAGGATGATCCTGCAGTGACAGCTGGTTTCACAGTCGCCAGGTTTGCCCATCCAGAGGCCAAACTGGCCCTCTGTACTGCACGTTTGTAGTTATCATACAGTGTCTTGCCATACTGGGGAAATAAAGCACACCTTTAATCTTGGAGCAGAGTCAACACAACTGTCTGCATGTCCAAACACACATTTGCTGTGAGCTGCATTTTTTTGAACCCTTTCCCAAATTTTGTTAGAAAGCAGCTATTTCTACAAATACTGAGCCTGTATCTGTACTGGGACATGCCAGAGAGAATCCCTACACCTGTATAGAGTCGATTGATTTCAATGGGATTCTGCCCTAGGATCCACTCAATGCAAGTAAGTGCTTAAAATAATACTACAGCACTGTATGCTTCAAAGCACTTTGTAAAGGGGCAGAGGGGAAGCCTGGGGGATGTCTATTTGGTGTCATCCCACAGCAAGAAACAGTGGCAGATACCAAAGCTAGAATCAAGCCATTTATTGTACACTGACTGCATGCAGTGAGCCTCAATGACAGCCGGTTAGTTGAGGGAGTGGGAGGGGGAGAAAATTGTCTTCATTCTCACCTTGGCAATTCTGATTCCTGTTACCCACTGCTGTAGAGTCCACTGGTCATCACAGCATAAATACTTGATATATTGTGACTCCTTTTGAATCTGGGGATGCTGGAATGAATAATTCTTGCAGTTAGAAACCTACATATATCAGGCAAAATGTAAAAGAGTCAATGCCCATATGATGATTGCAATGGGAACACTGACTTTCTAGAGATGGTAACATGAAGATGACAATTATCAGTGTGTAAAAAATGAAATCACAAACTTCAGCACATAGGGATTAACATTTGTAGCATTTGCTTATAACAAATGTAACAGGTTGTAAGAGAGGTCTGCAATGTAAATACCTGCGTTTTAGAAAGCTAAAATGTGACCTACAGGTCAATAAAGTCTAGAAATGTCATGGTTCAGGGCCTAGCGTTCAATGTGTAAACAGAGGAAGTCTGTTGCAATCTGTAACACATCCAACATGAAAGTGCAACGTGATTATAATTTCTGAAGAGCATAATGCAATTTGGATAAGCACACACCTTCAGCTGAAACTGATTTTTGTCTTTAGACTCATTGTCTTCCTGTGAGTCTAGTCTAGCGCTATTCCTCCAAGTTTTTGTTCTATGCCCCTTTATCCTTTGTACCTCTCACCAACACTGCTGCAAAATTCCATCCTATTGTAGCTATAGGATTATACATAATACAACACCACCAAAAGTAACCACTTTTTCCAGGGCACTTAAATCCTTTGATTTTTTTGAAGTGGTTCTGGAACCCTTACTGCTACTGCTCAACACTGACATATCTCTACAGTTCAGAGTCTGCTACAAATTTCAGTCAGATTGCTTCCCTGAAAATTGCACCTACTGATTTTAGATTTTGAAGGAACTAGCCTCCAATGCTACAGTACAGTAGGATGCAGGGCCGGCTCCAGGCACCAGCTTACCAAGCAGGTGCTTGGGGCAGCCACTTCGGAGAGGGGAAGCACATCCAGCTGTTCGGCGGCAAGTCAGTAGATGGTCCCTCGCTCCTGTTCGGAGCGAAGGACCTCCCGCTGAATTGCCACCGCAGATCGCAATCGCGGCTTTTTTTGTTTGTTTGTTTGGCAGCTTGGGGCGGCCAAAACCCTGGAGCTGGCCCTGGTAGGATGTAAACCTGGGCAGCTCTGAAACTCTAGGGCAGGAGATTTCTGCTACCATCTATTGGTGAACAAGGAGATGAGACAGGATGAGCAGACCTTATTTGCATGTTTGTTATCCGCCCTCCCAGTGTGAACTTTGGTTGTTTTGGTTAAAATTAATTAAAGTGCTGGATGTAGGGGGGAATTAAATGTTATCCTATTGTGTGACAAAAGGGCATAAAACTGTACTTAATATGCCCTGAGAGGAGTTGCCATAACTCAAACTATTGCACAGCTGGGCAGTACAGCTAGTCACATGGGGTTCCTACCTTGTGAGAAGTAAATCTCTTGTGGCCAGAACTGTGCTCAAGGGTCCTTTGTCACTGAACCTCTTCCATAGTACAATGATAGAACTGAGTTAACTCTGGTAAGGACCTAGGTCTGTCACCTACATAGCACTTCTAGAGCAGCACTCTCTATCGCTGGGTTCGGAGTCCGAGGACCTGCACCCTGATAAGATATGATGCAGAGATAGTACTAAGGCAGTACTTCCTCCTTGGGGCCAGAGATGAGCCTGCCTGACTGTACTCCCACACTCCAGGACTAACCACTGACCCAAAAAAACCCCAAACCCATGAGTGGGTGGGATACATGGGGTGCACAAGTGAGAACGTGAGGTGTTAAAGGGACATATGTCCATTGGCTATTCACATCAGCAGGTGGGGAAACTGAGGCAAGGGATTACTGCCAAAGAGACTGTATGGGAGAGTTTTACCTACTACTCATATAAACATATGAATGACTTACAGTATGTTGTTGTGTTTCCCAAAATTAAGGCTGTATTCCTTTCCCCTAATAATGTTTTCTTTGTTTTATACACAAAGTTGGTGCATGTCAGAGGGGAAGTATTGCCAGTTAAGGGTGCACAGAGGTTTCTAGGTAGGAGTTCAAGCTTGTGGTAGTATTGGTTAATTCTAGGAGGAACCCCTAGATATTTGAACCTGGCCATTTTTGCTGCTGACAACTGCTGACAGAAGGGTTACAAGGACACTATCACTGGCTTATTTCACTGCTTCTATCCAAGTGCACTGTTGGTTTTTTATCCTGGAAAACTCCAACTCAGAACATCCAAGGTCCAATTCAGTTTCCTGGTGTGAAGAACATCTCCAGACCAGAGCCACTTTCATACAGGGGACTAGAATGGACATATGGCTAATTTAAACTCTTGATGCTCCTTTCACAAGATATCACGGAACTTTTGGTCTGACTTGTAATATTCTATTCAGTCCAGCAGATGGCATCAAATACTTTTCAATGGTTTTATAGCACTGGCGGATGATGATGCTACCAAATGGCCGGGCACACTGCACATACGCTGAGAGAGAGGGTCCTCTCTTCCCACCAGAATGAACAGCAGTTCGACGATCCTGTGAGTCTCCCTCAGTTTTTCAAATACCACATTTAATATCACTTAGAAGAACTTCCTGAAAGGAAATTTGTAATTAACCCAAATAACTTGGACAAACATTGGGAGAAGCTTGCTCACTGGAATCAACAATGCTGAAAAGGAAGTAGCATGACTGTGCCAGCTAAGCATTGCCGTAGTTTCGGGGTGATGAAGAGCCATACTGTTCAAGAGAACGGAGAGGGACTCAGCCTCAAGAATGCCTCACAGCATTACCCAGCACACACACCTCCAGGCTCAGTGCACACTTTGTTCGGGAAAGCTCACTGCAATGATCAGATGGCAAAGCAAAAACATCTTTCTTCTCTGAAGAGGTTTATTTCCCTTTTCCTTGGAAACACCCAGCAATCAAGTGAATTATAAAGGAAGACAATTCAAAAAGCAGCTCCTCAGATGCCATGGCTCCAGTGAAAAGTGATAACATCCAAGCAAACTCCAAAGAAGCAGAAAGGGAGTTCAGACTTTATGTTAAAAGCCACAGAAACCCTATAGGGCCTGAAAAATAATCTATAACAGATTTTATTACATTTCAGTGCACTATATTTCTATAGCATAGATCTCACAGTGCTTAATAAAGGTAGGCAGGTAGTATTATCACCATTTTACAGATGGGGAAACTGAAGCACATATTGGCTAAGCACCTGATTTTCAGAAGTGTTAAAATGCCACATGAAATCAGAAAGAGCTGCAGGTTCTCAGCCCCTCTGAAAATTAGGCCTTTGAGGGACTTGCCAAAGGTCACCCAGAAAACCAGTAAAAGGGTCAGGAATAGAACCCAGGCCCTCTCCACTCCAACCCTCTGGCTTCTTTCCAAGTGTCATGTAACACACTGTGTCCCTCCCAAGCATTATTTATATAGATAAAGAATAAGGAAACACTTGAATATAAAGACCTTATTTTTCAAGAAGCCAAACAAAACCAAAAACGTTGTGCACAGATGAATTTAAAGTATAAAGTAAACCTAAAGAAAACAAGATAGAACACACTGAAAGCCTACAGTGAAATAGGAGTTGAAAGATGTGGTTTCGGGGGGGGGGGGGGGGGTGGGTGTGAAAGAGAGAGAGAGAGAAAGAAAAAAGTTGTCACCAAACACATTATCTTTCTTCACTTTCTTCCAACCATGAAAATGAAAAGTAAACGATAGATATTCAGGTATCTCATTGACTCCTTTACCCAAAAATGTGTAAAGCTAGTTATTTACCTACAGCTTCTGGGAGGTGTTACTGTCTATGAAACGGAGCACTCAACCACAAACCGATGGCTTTGGAGTTAGCCACTTCTGGCATTTTTGGCCTATTGATTTTTGGGTACCTTCTTGTTTTTTAGGTGCCCATTTTGAGATCCCTTGAGGAGTGGTCTTCAGAAATGCTGAGCATCTACTACAATTGAAATCAATGGGAATAGTGGGTGCTCAACACTTTGGAAAATCAACCCCAAAGTATCAAGTTGGACACCCAGAAAACTGAGGTAAAAGTGTGACTAATTGCTTCCAAATTCAGTTACATCCTGACTCCACATATTCCCTGCAACCAGAATGCCAACTTGGAGGCTTGCCTGATTTACCTAAAATGTGCAGAGAATCTGCTTATCTAAAACGACTGCATCACCATAAGGTAATTCTGCTTCTGACCTACACTTCCCTAGTGACTGAAGCAATACTTTCGGTTTAACTATTTTTTTTTTAATTGATAGTTACTGTTAACTAAAGAGAATACCTCTTCAAAGAAAAGAAAAAGCATTTATTATATCCCTTCCCTCACCCTGTCTCTATGTTGTGTAGGCACCAATCCTGCAAAAACTTACACACTTACTTAGACTGTGAGCTCTTCAGAGCAGGGCCCTGTTTCCCTACAATCTCTGAAACAGCTTATTAATAAATAAGCTATCTTTTTACATTTGCTTTCTTCAGGTTACTGGTGGAGGCCTGATTTTAATTTAAATACTCACCTGAAATGTTGATGCTAAAGGATTGAATTGTTTCACATGAAGAGGCAAAAATGCTCTCTTGTTCTGTATCCTTTTTGTTTCCTTTCTAGGACTCTCTCATATCATTTTATCTCTCAAATGCACTTACTTCTCACTTCTACATTTTTTAAAGGGTGTCCTACAGAGTGTATATTTTATAGGCATCTGTGAGGGGATATGTTAGGTGTGGAAGAGGAGAGAACCAGCAGTGGACCAAACTATCTGCTGGAGTAACTCCATTATAGGGGGGGGGGGGGGGAAAAGCGACTTGAGCAGAGAATTTGGCTATAAAATTCTTGTGAACATTAGAGATCTGAGAGAGATGTGGCAGACTCCAGAGGATACCAAGAAAGCTACAATGGGCTACAAGGGAAAATGTACCCAGCTGCAGAAATGGAGTATGATGATGCCCTTGTCTCAGTTTATCCCCAGGAAACCATTTTGTTTCATCCTAGATTAATTCAGCATAATGCACCATTACCTTCAGATTACTCAAGCAAAACCAGCACCAATAAACCATAATTAAATTCACTCAGTCTCAGACACATCAGACTGACTAAACCAGTCAATTTGCATATAGATTACCTTGCTATTTGTCTGCTTTGAAGGATTTTTCATCATGGCATGAGATAACCGACTTCAGGACTGGTGAATACCCTCACACAGACACAAAATAAACACTATAATGTTCAAGATTTCTGTTAAATACAATGGAAAATTTCACCAAGGAGATGAACTGACCCTTCTTGCCAAGGTGAGTTCCTCTGGCTTTGGAACGGTTTCAGCTAGGGCTGTTGATTAATCACAGTTAACTCACACGATTAACTAAAAAAAATTAATTGTGATTTAAAAAAGCAATCGCGATTAATCGCATTGTTAAACAATAGAATACCAATTGAAATGTATTATACATTTTGGATGTTTTTCTACATTTTCAAATATATTGATTTCTATTACAGCACAGAATACAAAGTGTACCGTGCTCACTTTATATTTTTTTATTACAAATATTTGCACTGTAAAAATGATAAACAAAAGAAATAGTATTTTTCAATTCATCTCATACAAGTACTGTAGTACAATCTCTTTATTGTGAAAATGTAACTTGCAAATGTAGGGTTTTTTTGTTACATAACTGCACTCAAAACAAAACAACGTACAACTTTAGAGCCTACAAGTCCACTCAGTGCTACTTCTTGTTCAGCTAATCGCTCAGACAACAAGTTTGTTTACATTTATGGAAGATACTGCTGCCTGCTGCTTATTTATGTCAACTGAAAGTGAGAACAGGTGTTAGCATGGCACTTTTGTAGCTAGCGTTGCAAGGTATTTACGTGCCAGATATGCAAACATTCATATGCCTCTTCATGCTTCTGCCACATTTCAGAGAACATGCTTTCATGCTGATAATGCTCATTAAAAAAATAATTCATTAATTAAATTTGTGACAACTTCTTGGGGGAGAATTGTGTGACTCCTGTTCTGTTTTATTCGCATTCTGCCATATATTTCATGTTATAGCAGTCTCAGATGATGACCCAGCACATGTTCATTTTAAGAACACTGTCACAGCAGGTTTGACAAAACGCAAAGAAGGTACCAATGTATGATTTCTAAAAATAGCTACAGTACTCGACCCAAGGTTTAAGAATCTGAAGTGCCATCCAAAATTTGAAAGAGACGAGCCAGGTGTGGAGCATGCTTTCAGAAGTTTTAATAGAGCCACACTCGGATGCAGAAACTACAGAACTTGAACCACCAAAAAAGAAAATCAACCTTTTGCTAGTGGCATCTGACTCAGATGATGAAAATGAACACGCATTGGTCCAATTTACTTTGGATCGTTGAGCAGAACCCGTCATCCGCATGGACGCATGTCCTCTGGAATGGTGGTTGAAGTATGAAGGGACATATGAATCTTTAGCGCATCTGGCACATAAATATCTTGCTACGACGGTTACAACAGTGCCATGCGAATGCCTGTTCTCACTTGCAGGTGACATTGTAAACAAGAAGCGGGTAGCTTTATCTCCTGCAAATTATAACCAAACTTGTTTGTCTGAACGATTGGCTGAAATAGGACTGAGTGGACTTGTAGGCTCTGAAGTTTTACATTGTTTTGATTTGAATGCAGTTCTTTTTTTGTACATAATCCTACATTTGTAAGTTCAACTTTCATGATAAAGAGATTGTATTACAGTACTTGTATGAGGTGAATTGAAAAATACTATTTCTTTTGTTTTTTACAGTGCAAATATTTGAAATCAAAAATAAATATAAAGTGAACACTGTACACTTTGTATTGTGTTCTAATTGAAATAATTATATTTGAAAATGTAGAAAACATCCAAAAATATTTAAATAATTGGTATTCTGTTACAGTTTAACAGAGTGATTAATCGTGATTAATTTTTTTTAAATCGCTTGACAGCCTTAGTTTCAACCTAACAGTACGAAATGAATGTTGATGATGATGTACATGCTGTTTCCAATGCAATTCCCAGATAATGTAATAGGAGAGCCATATTTCAGGGACAGCTGCTTTATATTTATATTGTATAGCTGCTATCCCACATAGTGCTGGACACTCTCGGCCTGTACACTCACTACAGATGTGAGAGGTAACTTCTTCCAGTGGTTGCTAAAAATGGACTTCCTGGAGAAGTCTGAGCAGAAGTTTTTGCTTCCCCTTTATTTCTGAGTAGCCAGAGCTGTCAACAAAAGCGGGTGATTTGGAAAGCTGTGTTCCTATGGGGTTTGTTCTTTCTGCCATGCTCTGCATGGCAATAGGAGAAGTATCCTTGGGCTTGTCTTCACTACCTGCCCGGATTGGCGGGTAGAAATCAATCTCTCAGGGATCGATTTATCGCGTCTCGTCGGGACGCGATAATCGATCCCCGAATCGACACACATACTCCACCAGCCCAGGTAGGAGTAAGCGCCGTCGACAGGGGAGCTGCGGTGGTCGATTTGCCGCTGTCCTCACAGCGGGGTAAGTCGGATCAGATACGTCGAATTCAGCTACGCTATTCCCGTAGCTGAATTTGCATATCTGAAATCAATTCCCCCCCCTCCCCGTAGTGTAGACGTAGCCCTTGTTTGAATACAGGTTTGAATGAAGTGTTTCTTTCCAGCTGGCTATGCATCCCTTTCCTCGTCTGTATTGGAGATCAGGAGAGCTTCCTTGGACCGTACCATTAGTGTCCTGTTATATGCATGGGCGGCCAGAGGCTGTTTTATTATTGTTAGATTGTTTGGAGAGGGACTGCTAACACCAGCACCCTGCCATTGATATAAAAAGAGAGCCAAGGATTAGAACTAAAATGTGCAATACCCCTATTTGACTCAAAAGGGAAAAGGTCTGATGTTAAGATAAAAGATGGTGCCCTTTAAATTTTGGCCTGTGTTAAGTAATGGTTAGTTCAGCAAGATGGAATTATCTGCATGCTTAGACATCCAGCTCCTACAAGGGTTCGCTTCCTTCTGAGGTTTTATTTTTTAATAGGTTGTGTTATTTTTCTCATGTGTAACTTTTCCTTTAAGGAACGGAGGCCTGATGGGACTCCTGGTTCACACGTAAAAGGCCTGTTCCAGTGGTTAGTCTCATTTTATTGAGAGTTATGTCCTAGCATAGGCCAAGTGGGTAAGAGGAGAAAAATATCTTTCAAGCTTTATGGTTCCTCAAATGTCTGAGGATACATGCTGACTCTATCCATAAGCCTAGGCAGAGCCCTTTCCCTACCCTGCACTATCTTCCTAGGGTTCCAAAAGACATTAGTTCCAGTTTACGGCTCAGGAATTGATAGAGGCAGCTAAATGTGACTTCAGCTTTCCGGTAGATGCTGATTAGCCACCTGGGCTCCTTTCAGTTAGTCAAGCCCAGCTGGGCTTGTCTCTGTCTAATAGTAGTGGGCATTAGGAAGTAGCTATTTGTTCCATCACCTCAGACTCTTTCTGAATCCTCCTGACAGGAAACTTCTGAATAAGCTAAACAAAATGTTCTCTTTTTCACTAGAAGATACTGAGAAGTGCTCTTGAGAAACCTCTAAGATACTGGTCAACGAGCTTTTAGCTTCATTATCTCCTGAGGTATCTTGATGGTTCAAATGGAAAAAAAATAATCCCTGAAAGGAATAGCTTCCTCTATGCTCAGGGCTAAATCATGTTTAAGGCAGCACTGCAGTGACTGGAAAAAGTTGGGAAGCTGCGTTCACAATTCATCACAGTTCTATCAGAAAAGATTCTCCGAACATAAGAGGTTATAACTAAAAGGGCACATCCTCCTTTGATAGAATTCCCACCTTCCCAGAAACACTTAGTCCTACACACACACACACACACACACACACGAAGATGGTAAGAAACTCTGCTCCTTGCCTTAATCGTCTCGAGAGCCCTTCCATCCCTAAAGACACACGAGATCATAAAATAAAAGAAAGCAATATTTCTTTCAGGGTATACTTCATCATACTGATATTGCGGGGGAGAATCTCTGGAGTCAGGTACTAGTTCTGTTGCTTGGATCTAGTCATCTGGTAAGATGGCTCAATGATGTTTTGGGTTTATTTTTTTGGGGGGAGGGGGCAGGGCCGGCTCTAGGATTTTTGCTGTCCCAAGCAAAAAAATTTTTGGCTGCCCCCCCACCCCAGCCCTGGGCTCTCCCCCGCCCCCCACCTGCACCCTCCTGCCGCCCCAGCCCTGGGTCACTGGTAACTCGCTCCCAGGGCGGGTCATTCAGCAGGAATTTTGGATGTGCACAGAACACAGACAGGATTGGTTCCCACATGGTTACAGAACTGCAGTAAAGTGGAACAATTTTCAGCTTGTGTGACTGGAGGATATCTGGATGCATATTATAAGACTGCCCTACATAAATGAGGAAAAGTTGAGGTGCCTTTATTATTCTTTTGTTCCATTCTTTGTTTCTATGGGGAATGCACTATCACGGTCTTCCTTTTAAACAAATAAAACTAAAAAAGCAATGGCTGTTGAAAATAGCAATTCCAGTACTAATAACCACTGGGAAGCATTTCTTGCTCAATTTATTCTACTTTTTCTACAGCAAGTTACAGTGGATCAGTATATTTGATTTGGGGGAAATGAAGTAACAGCTGCCCAAATTGAGCTTGAGCACTCCTGAATTTCGAGGGTGTTCAAATCTGGAAGGCAGGTGCTAGATTCCCTTTCTGAATATTAGCTATATCTGGAAAAGAAAAGTCAATTTCTGCTTCCATGGCTCAGAAGTGGAAATCCTCCTAAGTGCCTGGTACTGTATCTAAAGCTACCCAGGTCCAGAGCCTCCCCTCCCTTACTTTTCATTTTAAATTCTAGTGGGATCCACATACCTCCCTTGCTAGGCTTCAGATAGAGAGGTGCACCGTCCATTTCGTCCCCTCAATTCCTTCTTTGGGGGAAAGCCCAGGGCTGGGGCAGCAGGAGGTGCAGGTGGGGGCCAGAGCTGGGTTGGCAGGAGGTGCAGGTGGGGGGAGAGCCCAGGGCTGGGGCAGCAGGGGAGTGGAGGTGGGGGCCGGAGCTGGGGCAGCAGAGGGTGTGGGTGGGGGAGAGTCCAGAGCTGGGGCAATACAGGAGTGTGGGGGGAGCCCAGGGCGGGGGGGGGGGGCAAAAAACCTGGATGTCTCTGTTCCTACCATTCACAGCAAGCTGCAGATTTCAGTTCCATACTCTTTCCCCCACCCTTTCCTGTTGCTAGGGGCCAAGGGAATGCTGGGAAATGTAGTTCTTTCCCTGCTCCAGGGCTGGCTCTATAGGCAGGGAGCTAACCAAGGAACTACAGCTCCCAGGGCCCCCTGTTGGTTCTCAGCTCCCATGCTGGATTCTTGTGCCCCTTGCAAATCTGCTGCCCCAAGCAACTGCTTGCTTTGCTGGTGCCTAGAGCCGGCCCCGGGGCAGGGATAGGGTGTATGTATGTGATTTCTTCAAAATTAACATTCATGTTGTTTTATGTAGCTTTATCACAGGCTGTTCTGTTAACCATTCATCCCCTTTGCATGAACGATGGGCCCTTTCAATATCTTTGAAGTATGTGTGAGCATAAGCTTAAAAGGTGTGGATGTGAAACCAATATGGTAGCCCATATCTTAGTCTTACTAAAATGAGGTCTGGAGAAATCAATTATCCAAAAAATAGTCTCCTTTCACTTACAGGTTAATGCCACTGTCTGTCATCATTGCACCTGAATGTATGCACAAACTATTCCTTTCCATTAATTCATCTTGGACACTATCACAGAATGAAAGACATTTCATGTCGTGATTAGTCAGTGATGACACTCTAAGATGATTTGTTCTCCTTTGGCAACTCGGTACAAGTTGCCCCCTGCAGGATAATCTCACCTAGAACACTTGCACATGAATACTAAACCAAACTAGGAGACGAGCAATTCACCAGTATATACTTTGTGATAGCTCTACTCCCATTTTCACACTTTGATATGTCACCAGCATCCACTCAACCTAAAAACAGCCCAACGGTCAACCGGGGTCGGGGCTGCTGGCAGCCCCATGGGGTCTGGGGTAGCAATTCTAGACACTGTTAGAAATGTTATACTTCTGCTCACAGCGGGAGTATATGGAGGCTCGGAGCAGAGAGAACACACTTGTTTAGGCCTGTCCCTTGGTCTTACAGACAGTGAGAGATAAGAAAGAGCTACATGCAACAGGACCAGAGTTAATGAGATCTCTGGTTTTGCAACTACATCTTAAATGCATCAAGAGGAATCGGTACTTGAGTTGGCTTGCAGCTGTGGTGGGAGTATGACAGCAGTGTGGTGCTTGCCACATAGGGCATCTGACTGAAGTTATCAAAGAAACACCACAGTGTTGTTTCTTTCTTTCTCACAATCCCTTGCATTCAAACTAACACCATCCCCAGCCCCATCATACTGGCAGTGGTTGGAAGTAAAAGAGGAAGGTAGAACTTGGCTCTATTGGCCACTATTTCCCCCCCATACAACAACAGTTTAAAATTTGCAGACTATCTACGTTTAAGGCTCTTTCAACCACTGTAATCGCCAGTTTCAAGAATGCCACAATAAAGTGTAAAACGGTTCCAATCAGGAACCTACCACATGTCCCAGCCTCTGAAAACATATTAGAATAAAAATCAAGACCAATATCAGTACCATAGACCACATTTCTCCTTATCCATAATAGTGCTGTCTGGATATGATGCTTATTCTGTTACATTGCTAGTACACTTTAAAGGCACTATAGCAAACAGTTTTAAGTAAAAGATATTTCAAACTCAAATTTATGATGCATAAACCCCTTCCTCTCAGGCTTTCACAGTTGGTTTTTCACCTCCACTACCACAGTAAATGATACAGAGGCGCAACATGTTAACTTCATACATCCAAGGTATTTTAGTTTAATAAATACTTTAGTGCAACAGTGAATTTGTAGCATAAATTGTTTTTTTTTGTCACAAATGGTAGCGCATTGGGTCATAAAGTTCCCACAGTGATGTGAATAATTAAAAACATTGCTGAGCACTCTAAAAATCATTTTCCTGATGTACTTCATTTTCATCTACTTGCAAAGCAAATAAAATGTCTAGAAAGCACTTACATTAGCCAAATACTAATTTTGACCACTTTCACCCATTTTGAATGTTATACAGATGCACTGTGGCAGTTAAATATGCTCACAACAGCTTTGAAGTCTTTTACAGAGAACCAACTTCAACTTATTTCTAAAACTGATTGAACTATTTCTGTTTTCTCCATTAACTGTGCATGTATTTTCTGAATAATAAGAATACCTCGCTCTTATATAGCGCTTTTCATTAGTTCAATGGTTCTCAACCCAGGGCCCAATTAGCACACAGCTGCAGCCCAGCTTAGCCCTGTGTGCCTGGGGTCCTGGGTTCTCAGATGCCCAGCACGGGGGGTGTCTGAGCTGCCCAGTGCCAGCACAGAGGGATCTGATTGGGCTGTCCTGCTGCCCAGCATGGCAGGGTTGGGGTCTGGTTGGGGCTGCTGGCCTGCCCCATGTGGCGGGAGTCTGGGGTCGGGGCTGCTGGCGGCCCCATGGGGTCAGGGGTCCGGGGCTGCCAGCGGGCCCCATGGGGTCTGGGGTAGCTGGCCTGCCCCGTGAGCTTTGGGGTCAGGGATAGCCACCCAGTCCCATGAGCTCTGGGGCCTGGGGCAGCCGCCCAGCCCAGAGAGCTCCGGGGCAACCACCGGCCCCGCATGGCGGAATCCACAGGGTTCCCTGCTGCCCTGCGCAGTGGGGTTCAGCTAGGCTGCCCCACTGCCCAGCGTGGCGGGGTTGGGGCTGCTGGCTCACCCCGTGTGGTGGGAGTCTGGGGTCGGGGCTGCTGGTGAACCCTGCAGGGTCAGGGATCTGGGGCTCCTGGCTGGTCCCGCGAGCTCCAGGGTCCAGAGCTGCTGGCCTGCCCTGTGTGGTGGGGTTCGGGGCTGCCATGTGGCCCTGTGGGGTCCAGGGACCAGCAGCCGGTCTCTGCCCCACCTGGTGGGTGTCCGGGACAGCCGACTGGCCACACGAGCTCTGGGGTCTGGGGCAGCCACATGGCGGGCATCCAGGGCGAGCAGCTGGCCTGCCCCGCATGGTAGGGGTCCAAGGCAGCCGCCCGGCCTCGAGTGGTCCAGGGCAGCTGTGTGGTGGGGACCGGGGTTGGCCTTCTGGCCCTGTGGGGTTTGAGGTGGGCAGCTGGCCACCCGGCGCAGTGAGGGTCAGGTTCGGGGCTGCCGCTGCTCTGCCACGTGGCCGCTCCGGCCCAGGTTACACATTGTGGGCCACGTATGCAGTCCACAATGTGTAATCAGTTGAGAACCACTGCATTAGTTAATCTCAAAGTGTTTTCCAAAGGAGGCAAATATAATTATACCCATTTTACAGATGGGGAAAGTGAGGGACAGAGAGGAAGTGACTTTGTCAAGGTGGTTTGTGGAGAACTGCATTATCTAAACTGCTGAGCTGTATTAATCATTTAAATCTGCGAACAGAAAATCAGTCTGATTCATATACATTATTTGTATTTGGGCCATGTGTAAACTAAACTGGCAAACACTTGAAATTGGACAGACACTTCTTTTTTGGATAACAAGTCCATTAAAATGCAGCTATAACCAGAAAAGAAAAATTAAAAATGGCACTTTGCTGTGTATCTGCTTCTTATTGTCTTTCAAATTGGCTAAACATTGTTTGGTAGCAGCTCTTGTTAGCACCACAGGCCCATAAAAGCTGTAGAAGAGGAATCCATATCTTCTGCCATGTCAGTGTTGTCAGATGTTCTGATTTCTGAATCTCTATTATTTTAGCTAGTAATCTAGACCCAATTAAGGCAATCTAGTGCCCTAGATGCATGATGCCACAAGGCACCTTACAGTTCTGGCCCTACACCATGGGCTCACCCCTCAACTTGGAGTACAGTGGCAATGCAGCATCCCCTTCCCTCCCTGAGAGGAACAGGCAGTAGCCTGGGGTCCCTCGTCTCCCCACCTGGAGTAGCAGTAAGAGGAGACCCAGTACTTTCTCCAGCAGCTGGACTGTAGCTATGTGGGTGGGCCAGGCCCACCATGTTCTTCTCCTTCTGCCACACAGAGTTGTGCTTTAAAGCATGACATCTGTTGGGCCTAATCCTGTTGAGCATCATCTTAAGGGCCCCAATTCATCAAGGTACTCAATGCAACTACTCATGTGCTTAAAGTTAAGTAATTCCTAAAGGTACGTTGCTGAATAGGGCCAAAGTGACTAGCAGTTGAGGGTGTGCAGTAACGTTGCAGGAGGCACTCTGCATCTTACAGGATCAGCCCCTTACCATATCTGTCTATGGCAGCAGTTAGAGCACACATTAGCATAACAGACTTCTCTTGTACATACCTTTAAGACAAAGCAGTAATCCGTAGGTGCCTTGTATTTCAGTTTGTACTGAGTACCATAATAAATATTCAAATTCTCGAACTGTATGAAGCAAGCCAAATCCCGGGATGTCTAAAAAAATGGAAACCAAACATTCTGTTGTTACAGGGAATTAAGCTATGATGCCAGACACATTTTTTCAAACCGCTTTGATGCGGAATCTTGTTTTAACTGTTGTGGATTTTATCAAAGCGGAGAGAATGACAAGTGTTTGAGTTGTTCTTAAACTGTAGTGACTGTTAAGACAAACAGAGAAAGGTCAATACACCTTTAGAATCACAATGAAACATTTTACTACATTCCACATAAATCTGAGTTTTGCTGTTGTAATCCTTTGTTTTGTTTCCAAGTCAGTGAACTGTTATCCTTACTGAAGACAGTGGTGCCTAGTAGGAAAAAACTAATTGCTTAAAATAGACATAGGTCCTGCAATGATGCTCCTGCAGTTCTAGGGGGAAAATGGTGTTAGGGTCTAAATAGTTTTTATTCTAAGCAACTGCCTTTCCCTTGTGTAAATGTACACACATTGACTGTACATTCCGAGAGTAAATGAGCCACATTTCATCTGTTCCTCCTTCAAAATTGACTTAAAAAGACAATTCCAGCCCCGCTCCCATCTCATCGCCACGCACTGGTATCTTTCTGTCTACCACCGTAGTTTACCTATTATTTGTTCATACTGTGTTGCTGTGGCAACAAGGTGTTTGTTGGCACACTTTGCTGTGTTAAGGATTTCTGGGTACAATGTATAACCTTCATACTCTTTATACATGTTAATGCAAAAACGGTTCTATCGCCATATATTTCTGAATATGCCCATATACTTAGTAAATTTATGTACACTGGACACCTCAAAGAGCTTCTCTTCTTGGGGGTGGAGGTCATATTTTAGTGTCACATGCTTGCTTGTTTTTACACTCTCATTAAGATACTTCCTTGGGGTCATTTTATTCACACTGATAGTGCATTTATGAACACTGCCATTAAGTGGTAGCTCCATCTAAATACCTGACAAGAGGGGAAAGTAGTGTGAATTCTGCTCTCTGGAACGCATTGGTATTAATTGTAAGCATCTCCCTGTTCAGTGCCCAACCTGAAGTTCCTACTGAAGTCTTTGTGAGTTTTGCCATTGACTGCAATGGGGCTAGAATTTCATATGGAGTGCATTCAAATCAGTGAAGCTTACGGGCAACCTCAACACCAAGCCTTCAATGGGAATGACAAAGGAGTTCTTGCTTTTCCTAGGAACCCATTCATGGTTGAGTCCAATCCAGATACAATTATTTAAAGGGAAAAATTCATCACAGATAAGTAGGGGAAGTAACAACTTATGTAGGAGATAAGTCATTTATTGCAAAGCCATAATGTTATTCCTATTGCATGACCAGACAAAACAAGACTTTAACTACATAATTTAACGAAAAAAGTTTAAACAAGTAACTTGTGTGTTTGGTGCTGCTAAACTTCTTGGACTTACCATTAATATCAGTTTGTGGGAAGGAGAATGATACTTAGGTGGACTAACGGTTTGAAGCAATGGCTGGTGTAGAAATAGTGACACGATTACAGTCAAGGACACTTTCTCAAAGTTTTAGGGCCTGACTTGCACTCACAAAACAAGCATAGACCTAACTATTAGGGTATGCAAAATTAACTGCATGTTTGTTGGGCCTAGATATATTGTGAATGGTCAATATAAAGTGCTCATTTTATTTTTTTAAACATAGCTCAAGGTATGTCAGATTTTATTTAGTTCCATTTTGCTACAAAGAGTTAGACCAATTTCATAGTCCACCATTCTTGGAATGAGAGTATTTCACTAATCTGCATTGTGATTGGAGAAAATCCTTCCAATCAGAGTTCTAGTCTGTTTGGTAAGAGTGCTGTATGGGTGGGAGATTCACTGAGGAGTGGAAAGCCCAGATGACCACTACCTTAGAAGTCAGACACAGCCATTCTATGAAGTGCAGTACAAGCAGGGCAGTCATCTAATTGATGCTGCATTTTGCCCGGACTTGCATCCTAGTCTGTTTCTGTACCTGGGTCACCTGAGTAGTGGCACTGCACGCCTCTGCCACCCACTGGCGGACTTGTCTCTTATTTTTTAAGTTGATCACTATTTCTTTCATTGTGATTTATTCAGGGAATGACAAAAAAAATTAAGTCCCATTGACTCGGTGTACATCATTAGCTCTGGGTATGGGGAGACTCAGTCACTGGCACAAGCATTTTCATCCAAAGCAAATCTGAAGCATTAAGAGCCATAAGCGGCAGCACTTGTCAGAATATAAAACTGCCAACCGCTCCCAGTACCCAAAAGTCAGTATCAAGGATGTTACTCTAGAATTGAGCAGCAATGAGTCCCCTTCTGCAGTGCACTTCAGGCTCCTTTGCTTATCCACTGCGGGCTGGCAACTCAGACTCTTTCAATACCCGGTAATGGTAAATGTCACTGTATTAGATTCTGTGAACCTGAACGCCTCTGTCTCACCTCTTGTTCTACCTTAAAAAGCTGAAAAGGCACAACATATTCTCTAGGCAAAGATCACTTCAGGAAAAACGTCTGGCATATAATAGCACAAAGACTTTAGAGCACTTCCCTGCCAGAGCTGTTGGCATGGCAAGTTGGTTACACACAGAGACTATAAAAGCCGGACTAGAGCTTTCAACTGAGTCTTGTTATAAACAACGTCAGGTTTTCTGTACTTCCATTTTGCTATATAGAGTGAGACTGTTTGCAAACTTATTAAATTCCCTTCCACAAGGAACCAGATATGAAGTAAAGGCATTATTTGCAGCAAAGTGCCAGATGAAGGGCATTGGGTTTCCACCCCCCCGCCCCCCCCGTCGACTTCAATAGGGGCAAGATTTCACCCAATGTTTTTATCTAACTGCAGAAACAAAAATGGGGGGAACTGTACAGGATTTCTGTGACTACATTCTAATATTTGCACAAGTGTCGCAGTCAAAGGAAAAAATCTGTCTCAGATGCACCAGCCATTGCTCTCAAAATGTGACTTCAGGAGCTCTTCACTTTCACCTACATGAATTGCTTTACTGATAAAATGATTCCTTTGATTTCCTGACCTTGGTCTTTCCCTTGGGGACGTAATAAATTCCAGACGCTCGTAGAAGAAAATAGCGCCTCTTCCAGGACTTTTTTCCATCTTCCTTCAAATAAAGGGCCCCTTCAAGTTCTGGCACAATGATAGACGTCCCACAGAAGCTTTCCTGTGCAGCAAGAATTGGATTATACAAAATAAATGGATGTGAGCACCCATATTAATAAACAACAGCAAATTGTTCACTTAAAAACAGACATTTTCTGCAACAGTGAATGTATAAAGATGGGGAGCTCAGTTATGGAACAGAGAGTCAAACATGTAAATGTGAGTTTTCCATGTTAAAGTGTTCATGTGGGACTTGGGCCTTCTTTTTAGACACTTGCTCTGGGAAACGGTCCTCACAGCAGAGGGCCCATACACAGCTAGCTCATTCCCTTCTCTTAAGCCCCAGACTAAACATTTAAGAGTTAAGTAGTGGATTAGGCTCTACCATTTAGGTAGACTTCTACCATTAAGCTCTACCATTAGGCTTCTACCATTAGGCTCTTTGCACAGTAGTGGACTTCTATTTCTGGCCACTCCTAGTCCTGGACCAGAAACAGATATTACTTAGTGAAGGATTTGCAATAACCTACTAAAGACTTTAACCAGAGAAAGCATTTTCTGCTGAGGAAGATAGAATAAAATGCTTGGCATCATTATTCTCACATGCTTGGGTTTTTGACTATTGCAACATCTCTAGGTTGTTTAGGGAAATACTTAATACCCTGAAACTGCTCCTAAAGGCACCAAGAACTTTAAAATAAAATCAAAGATGAGAGATTTCTATTAATACTTATTTTTAAGCACATACCAGCATTCACAAACCATGTGAACAAATACATGTTATTGTTGGCCATGAAAGAGCTCCTGTTATGAGGTGTAGAACACTCAGGGTAATCTCTAATGTCAACATACTTTATTTTCTCATTTAGAAGTTGCTATGGACAGCTCTCTGCTTGCTGATATTTGGTGGCGTTATCATGCACTAATTCGAAAGCGGGAATCCCCAGGCATCTGAGCGTAGATTATCCTCTTCCTGTACTTGCATCAAAGCCAAAATGCTCACACAAAACAAAAGGTTTTTTTCATTCCCTTAGTTCTGTGATCATCGTTTGTTTGTTATAAGTCTAGATTTCTCTCTCTCATCACAGTAGACTGGCATACTGAACTTTCAAGAAGAAGGGTCAGAAGATAAACAGGCTTAAACTGGAATCAAATCCAAAGGCTGCTTGTATAAGCTGGCTGCAGAGCTAACACTAGTAACTGTAGCAACCTGCATGGAACTTGGAAGGAGGAACTCACGTTGCAGAATGGAAGAGTTTGGAAGAGGAATCAGGAAGTTAGTCTGTATGCATGTGGCTTGAGTGCTTGCGGCAGCATCTCTGTGAATAGTTCTCTTTAAAAGAGACAGTTTAGTTTTACAAGCATGGAGTCCTTTCATGGTACAACCCAGCATGTAGTACATGAAACAAAAACTGGGGGGAGGAATTTACTTACTTTAACTGGAAAGAAAAGCAACTAATTATTTCATTATTATCATTATTGATCAGTCTTAATGATTTAAAAAATAATAAGCCAATCTGATTCTAGCCCACGGAGTGTTTTAGACTATTGGTAATGCTCTATTGGGGATCTTGCAAGCAAAGCATTTCTGCAACAATGTCAGAGCTAAGATGAACCATGATTGCAGGTGCCTCTTCAGAGGACTGTGAAAGTGCAATGCTCCTAATCTCCTGCTGTCCTTGTTCAGGCCCCAGTCCTGTAAACACTGAAGTAGGTGCTTCACTTAACTGAAATCAGTGGGACTATTCACTGTAGAAAAAAGCTAAGCACACGTTTAAATATTTGTAGGACTGGCACCTAACAGAAGAAAGGAATTATCTGCACTATGTTTTATAATAAAAATATAACACGAAGTAGAGTCTATGCCGGGGTGGCCAACCTGAGCCTGAGAAGGAGCCAGAATTTATCAATGTACATTGCCAAAGAGCCACAGTAATACATCAGCAGCCCCCATCAGCTCCCCACTGCCACTGCTCCCCAGCACCTCCCACCCACCAGCAGCTCCACCAATCAGCGCCTCTCCCTCCCTCCCCGCACCTCCTGATCAGCTGTTTTGTGGCATGCAGGAGGCTCTGAGTGGGAGGGGTGGGAGGAGCGAGGGCATGGCAGGCTCAGGGGAGGGGGCAGGAAGGGGTGGTGTGGGGGCAGGGCCTGTGGCAGAGCCAGGAATTGAGCAGTGAGCATTCCCCCTCCCTCCCCCCCCCTGCACATTAGAAAGTTGGCGCCTGTAGTCCCAGCCCCGGAGTTGGTGCCTATGCAAGGAGCCGCATATTAATGTCTGAAGAGCCACATGTGGCTCCGGAGACACAAGTTGGCCATCCCTGGTCTATTAGGGTTACCATATCTAATAAATAAAAAAAGAGGACCCTCCACGGGCCCTGGCCCCGCCCATTTTCCCACCCCTAGCCCCGCCCCAACTCCGCCCCTTCCCCGCCCTAACTCCGCCCCCTCCTCCCTCCCACTCCCAGCCACGGGGAAAGGGCTGCCCCAGCGCTACCGGCTTCAGGGTTTGCCGGGCAGCCCCCAGACCCTGCGCCCCCGGCTGGCGCTTCCCCAGCGCAGCTGGAGCCCGGGAGGGGAAGCCCCCAGCCAGGGGCGCAGGGTCTGGAGGCTGCCCGGCAAACCGTGAAGCCGGTAGCGCTCAGGCTTTGGGCAGCCCCTATGCCTCCGGACCCTGTGCCCCCAGCCGGGCACTTCCCTTCCCGGGCTCCGGCGGCGCAGGGTCTGGAGGCATGGGGGCTGCCCGAAGCCGGTAGCGCTCGGGAAGTCCGGCTCTTAAACAGAGCCGAAGAGTCGGGGAGGAGCAGAGCCGCCATTTTCCCGGACATGTTCGGCTTTTTGGCAATTCCCCCCGGACGGGGGTTTGACTGCCGAAAAGCCGGACATGTCCGGGAAAAAGAGGACGTATGGTAACCCTATGGTCTATGCTTTCAGTGGTGAGCTGCAGATGAAGTTGAATAGCTTTCTACACAGCCAAATACAAAGCTGATAATAACAAACACAGAACTTCCTGTTACACATTAGCAAACAAAGAACTAAGCACTGCTGCTAAGAGCAGATGTAGGCTGAGGCACTCTGCTGCATCAGCACTGGCATCGCTGGCTTACCTCCAGGAGAAACTCTTTGTTTTTCTCATTCATTTCCTTGCCTTCATTTTTTCCTTTGTTTGCCAGGTAGAAATTCTGATTAAAATACAAGAGGTTGATGTTGAACAGAAAAGACAAAGAATATAAATGACTAGATTACATCATTATTCAGCTGTTCTGTATTGTGCACTGAGCTAGATGGTATGAGAGGCAGGTATCCAAGTATTGCTCTTCAAATCTCATTACAGGAAACCTTCACTAAAGCTGCCTATTGGAGTTTATATGTCAGTTTCTCAATCTAAAATTCATTTTGCCCATATACATACACCCAGGGCCGGCTCCAGGCACCATCTTGGCAAGCAGGTGCTTGGGGCGGCCACTCCAGAGAGGGGCAGCAGGTCCAGCTATTCGGCGGCAATTCGGCGGACAGTCCCTCACTCCCACTTGGGAGCGAAGGACCATCCGTCGAATTGCCGCCACAGATCGCAATCGCGGCTTTTTTTTTTTTTTTTGGCTGCTGGGGGTGGCCAACACCCTGGAGCTAGCCCTGCATATACCCCACCCCAACACCTTACTTCAAAAAAACGTGGTTCAATTCTTGATTTTGTTCGGCTGCTTTTCTGGGTCAGTGGGTTTGATTTTATTTTTTCAATTTGAACAACGTCCTAGATTCCTAGAGATGGGTGTTACAGAACATAATTGAGGATTATGCAGCAGATTAGTACATGATGAAGAAAAATGTAGTGCCAAGAACTGAATGCATAATTTTCTAGCAATCAATTTTTATGGTGTGCATTGCTTCAGAAATTGAGCTGTGCATGTGCCACAGTTCTTTATTATTTAATAACAAGTGTTTGGACACAGTAGATTTTACAGAGTTCCTTATTTCTGCATTTGTATGTTGCATTATTTCACCATGCAGGAAAGTATTTTTTGTCCAAGGAGTCATTTGAAGGCCAAGGGATAATTTTGTATTCTTGTTGACAGACACACATGTACACCACCACATCTAGTATCAAACTCATTGTTTGAGACTTGGGCCTAAACTTTGAAACAATGCCTCCAGCGCTGTGGGTGCAAGTATCCTCACCTGCAATTGCACCCATTCAGAAGCCTACCTGCACTTCTAGACAATATCGCTGTGCTGTCTGAAGGGGTACAGTTGCACCCACATTTAACTGTAGACTCAAAACTGTATCTGCAGTTGTGAAGGTCAGGATCATGCTCTGGTAAAAACCAAGGCCCAAATCTGTTGGCAGCTTATAACCCTAAAGGCCTGCTGGCTTGGGACCAAAGTAGGAAAATAACTTGATGTTTGTAAATAGTCCCTTTGGCTTTGGTTGAATTATGAATCAGGTTAATTGTTTGCTTTATGGCCCCTATTCTGCAAACAAAACCTGTTTCATCCAGGAAGATTCTGCCACATTTTTTGAAAGCTGGCTACCTAAAATTACTCTCCTAAATCCAGCATAAAGAGTGTGATTTTTTTTCTCTTTTCTCTTCTCCCCTAAAACCCACCAGCAGTTCCCATTGACTTCAGTGAGACTTGTGTGTCCTCAAGAGTTCTGAAAGTCAGATGACATATTTACATGCAGATTTGTCCTAGAAATCAACAAAGGCCAAAATGTGTCATGGATCTGCTATGTCTTGTTTCTCTTTTGGTAACATTTCCCAGTTAAAGGAGGAACATGTTATGGTTATACCAGAAAATGTAACCGAACTCCACCTTCATGTGCAAGCAGCTAATTGGAGACTACTGCCACCAGGCAGCACAGAAAGCAATTGAAGAACCCATGTAACCCATGTAACCACATCTTCCTCCTCAATCAGCGTTTTGCACAGCAGCTTTGTGGGAGAACAAGGCTTGTTCAAGACGGTTTATTTTTTCCGGGAGCCCCCTGGAGCAACACTTATTTTAAAAAAAGTGACCTTCAAATGCACAGTGTCAAACAGGCAAGCCTAAAAGCACCTACAGCCGCACTTCGCCCTACGCTCCTGCCATGGCCACAGCAACGATCAAACAATGAACATTCAAAACTGAGCTATTTTCTGCTAGAAACAAAATGGAACTCAGACTCAGGATTCCCAGAAGTAGGAAAGACTAGACTGGCTACTAGCTGCCTGAGCACATGGCTAATCTGTAGTTCATAGTCCAGGGCTAGATTAAGGTAAATACGTGGGTCTAGGGCAGTGGTGGGTAACCTGCGGCCCGCAGGCTACATGCGGCCCATCAGGGTAATCCGTTGTCAGGCACCAGACAGTTTATTTACATTTGCATGGCCGCCACAGCTCCCAGTGGCTGTGGTTTGCTGTTCCAGGCCAATGGGAACTGCAGGAAGCAGCACAGGCCACAAGGACATGCTGGCTGCCGCTTCCTGGCCAGGAACAGCGAACTGCGGCCAGGAACAGTGAACCACAGCCACTGGGAGCTGCGGGCAGCCATGCAAATGTAAACAAACTGTCTGGTGGCCCACCAGTGGATTACCCTGATGAGCCGCGTGCAGCCTGTGGGCTGCAGGTTGCCAACTACTGGTCTAGGGCCACAGCTCCTGGAATCCCATGATTATATTGGCATCTCTGCTTTCATTTGGAAATAAATTATTTCTAGCCCTCTTGGTTGTAAAAAAAAGCCTTGAAAATGTGTCCTGAGCTTAGCTGGTGCAGTGATGCCTGCCTAAGTCTGTAGATAGCCTGAAACAACAGCTCTGATGAGGTGAAGTACCATGGTGCCATGCAATCATGGCTCTGCTGCATTGGTATTGGCAGGAGCCCCTGCACACAAATGGGGAAACTTTGAAAAGCATGCAGGGAATATAGCAGAACAAGTCCCATTACGACTTTGCTTGGCTGGGTGGGGTTCCCCTTCAGGTAGGATGGACTGTAGTCCACACAAAGTTAGATTGTTGGGTAAACTGAAGCTTCCTCCTTCCTGGACCAACACAGAGCTGTAGGAGGACCCCACTAACCCAGGAAAAGGCTCTAGTGTGGGGGCCTTTGCCACTATCAGCTCAGTAGGGAAGGGGCCATAGGAAACCCTGATGTGTGGTTAGGGCCCTGGATTGTCACAACCTGGCCCTGGTGTAGCTACCAATGCGCAGATTTGGAATGACTGCTGATGGCTTTAATGAGACCACAAAGGTCCTCTGACTATGCGTGATTTACATTAGAGCATCTGGCATTTATTTAGGAAAAACAGACCACCCTGTGCCTACAGTCAGTGGTAGAGAGAGAATTTCAGTAATGACAACCAGGTGGCATCACGAATAAGGCTGCTTTTTGTCAGTGCAGGAGTGTTTTGCCACCCAATCCTATGCTATACAGATGTATCATTTCATCTTTCCCTTGCCAACATGGATTTCATTTATTATGGTTCACCTCTTGTATGTCCCTTCTATTCCTGAAATCTGACAGTATCTGACCTTTATTATCCTTCAATGGATTAGGCCCAGGGGAGGAGACTGCATACTGCACTTGCTACATCTGTATCACTGTGTGGTCTACCATTGATCAGAATCCCATTCATCATGTGCTAAGGGACCACATGTGTCCACAAGAGGTCATTCCAAGTCCAATAGTCAAAGGTCATATTAAAAGACAAACTGTTTCCCTTCTGCAAAGACCCTGGGGAGAAGTGTTTCAGGGTTGGGAGAGTCAGGCCATTAATGTGAATGCTGCCTGGATTTGCTGGAGACCTCCCTCCATATACACACAAACCTCCCAAGCATGAATATTTCTCTTATTTGCAAAGGAGGATATGTCTGTCTGTGGTAGGGAACTGAGACTCCTTAACAGATGGAGTGATTCTCTGGGAATACAACACAAGAACAACAACTTTGAAAGTAGTATTAAAAGCAAATGAATCATGTATTTGCACTTGCATTTGAATGGCTGCTTGTTTGTTTAAGGATCTTTGCTTCCGAAGAGGGAGATTATCAGATTCTTGGGCCTAACTTCCTGGGATGAATTCTCCGCTGTGCCCAGAGAGAGCTCAAGAACAGAGGCTGCTAGGGAGCCAAGTGGGGCTCCCTGATTCTGCTGTGCCTGGCTTTGGAGCTATCTAATGCTGTGGGGTGGGGGCATTAACATGTGCCACTAGTGTAACTTCCCTAAGGGACGTTGTGCCAGTGGAAAATGGGGTGTGTCCGGAGCTTCACTGTGCCATGTCCCCTCCCTCTCTCCCCATGCTGGGCAGTGCAGTGACAGAGTTAGCAGAGATAGCGGTTACACTGGCTCCGCCTTCTTCATACCAGCGGAAACTCCTCCTACACACGAGGAATTCTCAAAGGGGTTCTCTGGCCAGCTTAGGTTCACCATGTGCTTTGTATTTATGGTCTTCGAAGTCACAGGAGCGGTGCAGAACATGCCGGTTTAGGGATATTATGTGTTCTCTGGCGGTGCTGGCGGTGGGGGGGGGGGAGGAAGAGGAGGGAACTGCACTATCACCATTTTCTCTCTAGTGTATAAGCAGTATGAGCTTCAGCTACATAGAAGATGATGCTGAATAGCGTCAGGCACACCAATAGTGCTATGGAAACAGACTGAACTTTGAATATGGCAGAAACAATATCCCTGGCTCTTGTGCTCTAATTCCCTGAAGTCTGCATGCCAGGTTCTTGGTATTTGTAAATAGATTTTGTTACAAGCAATAATCTTTCTATAGATAATGCCTTTCATCCATTTTTCACCCACCACAGAAGCGCAACTCCATCTAGAGTGCAATGTGGCAGCTACTTGTCGATACAAAGAAATGAACAGGTTGCATGAGTGTCTTTCCTGTTATAATATATAAATTTTTGCTTAAACTATGTTAAAGAGTATTACAGTTGCAAAGTGAAGCTCTCAAAAGTCAGGAAATGTCACTGCTAAGGGTGCCTGAATGACTTTAGTTCAGGCCCCTTGTGCAGGGGAACAGTTATTGATTACAGTATATTTCCAGAGGATCCCTGCAGCCACCAGTGCACAGAATGGATGGGGTGCAGTAGCTCAATGAATGGACCTATACCTCATTAACTCCCCATCATCCAAACTGTCAACTGAATGAGGCAAGGATTCTCTGAATCACTGCGTGAGTTTCCTGCAAAATAAATAAATAAAATAAAATAAAATAGAAAATGGTCATAATTACAGACTGTATCATAATGCATGTACATAAGGGGACAGAGTTACGGTATTCAGGTAACATTAACGTTGCCCCCCCCCAACTTTCAGATTCTGCTTTTTGAAGCCTTTGTGTTCATGTAATACAGTAGTTATTTTTGATATAACAGCCCAGTCCCCACCCTCCATCAAAGAAAGATAAAAGAAATCAATTCTGTCATATAGAATGCTGTATCCTGCACAAGATGCCCACTCAGTGAAGCAAGGCCACATCAGTCTATACATCACTGAACACAGGAGGGAATGAGGCAAAGTTCCAAAAGGTCTGTGCTCCCGGAAGTTCTTCTACACACACCGGCATATGAACTGACAAATTGCCCTCCACTCTCATAGCCATGCAAATGCATAGCCAAGATAGTGATGAGAAATCAGAAATTACCTATGTGCAGTGCCAACAGAAAGTTAAGCAATCTTTGTTGGCTTTAAAAAAATGCAAGGGAGAGCACAAGATAGCCTTTAAACCATTACAAAATCAACCAAATCTAAATGGATTTTCCCCAGTCCACAAAATGGTGTACGGCTAACGTAGGGATTAGTTCTATACCAAATGAGAAGTCTATCAAAATCAGAGACATTAGAGCTGTTCAAAAAAAAGACTAACATTATTTTTAATATTAACAAAAGTGGCTTTTGTTTTTTGTCTTTGATAGCACAAAATCTTACTCACTTGAAAATGGCTGGACTGTTTTGGTCAGAATTTCCAAAATGCAGGGCCAGACTAAGAGATGGACAAAGTCCCTTTTAGAATGAGCTACTTATATAACATAAAGGCAAATTAAACTATCGCACAAAATGAATTAAAATAAATCTGTGTTCAGCAACTCCCTGCTACTGTATCTGGTCTGTATGTTCAAGTCATATTGACAGTATGCTAAAGCAATTATGCGCTGTAGTGCAGATGGTGTTTTTCATAATTCTATATCAGACTGTATCTGCACAGCCCTATCACTTCAAAGATCACGAACACGAATCTGGAGGAGCCGTCAGCAGCTAAAATCAAAGCTAAGTCGGGGCCAAGAAACTAATCTTCAAACTTGGCTTCCATCAAATTGTTTAATAAAGTTACTGTAGCCCATCTTCTATATTCTAGGATAGACTCTCCTCCACTTCTGTTAGCGAATGGAAGAACAGGTGGTAAGTGAGAAAGATTCATAAATATGAAATTCCTCTAAGAAAAAAGCAGCAATAGGAATGCAAGTGCCTAAAAATAGTATGTAAATGAAACAATTAAATTGTATAAAGTCTGTTCTTGTTTTATGATCCCAGGAAAATAAGCATTTGTTTGAGGGACACTGTCAATTTAAAAATCATGCTCCCGTCTAAAACATTCTTACCTGCTATTGGGACATATAACAACTAACAGCAGGTACCAGGCAAAAACACTTCTCTATTTTCTGTTTGCTTGTGCATTTGACTGCACTCAGTGTATAGTCAATTTCACTCGTTTGTGTGGGTCTTTCACATGGCAGCGGAGGAGAGAAAAACAAATTTAAAAAATAGGAATCAGATTATAAAGCCACAGGCATTAGCAGAGGGACAGGTGTAGTACCTGCCTGAAACTATTAAACTTTAATGAACTAAATTTGAAGTTCAGTGTCCCTTAAGTGGACTTTCGCCTGCTACAGTCACACCACCTTCTCTGGACATAGATATTCATGCATGGAATTCTTCATGGTTATTAAGTTATTTGGAATTCTTACACCACCTCTTAATTTTACTTTTAGTTTTAGCATCGCTGTTCAAGTTTAACCCCTAATATATCATCCTTTGGACAGAAACAGGAGTCCATACATTCAGGATACAGGCACCAGCTCATAGGGCTCTCATAGGTATAGCTGTCTCCACTAGCTTATCAGTGGTAGTAGAACAGAAGCATAGAGCACAGGCCGGCTCCAGGCACCAGCTCAGCAAGTAGGTGCTTGGCGCGGCCAAGGGGAAGGGGCGGCACGTCAGGTTCTCCCGCAGCACTTTGGCAGCGGGTCCCCTGCTCAGAGGGAAGGATCTGCTGCCGAAGAAGAAAGCAGCACGGTGGAGCTATCGCCAAATTGCCACTGATCGCGACTTTTTTTTTTTTTTTTTTTTTTTTTTTAACGCCTCTTGGGGCGGCAATAACCCAGGAGCCGGTCCTGATAGAGCAACTACTATTTGAAGCGCATTGTGTAAATACTTTCAATTAGTTTTACAAAACCAAAAGGGAATGTGCACAATGTGATCCACAGGGCCGGATTCTTTCTCATTTACAGCAGTGCAAATCAGGAGATCAAAACAGGTAGAAGAGAAGAATCAAGACCAGAGACTGTTTCAAAACCAAGAGATTAACATTTGGGTTTGTGAGTTTAACATCAGCTGCCCTGGGGGAATGATCTAACCCAAATGTATGAAACAAAAGCATTTCCAGGAGGGTTTTTTTCCTCCCATATTACTGTCTTCCTCAGGTAATTATTATTCTCTAGGCTCTTTGAATTTTAGTGTCAATGCCAGCTAGCTTTTTTTTTTTTTTTTTTTTTTAAAAACACACTATTTTCCCCCAGAAGGTCAGCCTAGCATCATTGCAGCTGCATTACAGAGTGATTTCAGTCTTTCAGATGTTAAGGTCTTCTTCTTTGTGTGCATGCAACCCAATATGTGTTAATGTTCCAGCCTTTAGTCAAGGGCTTCTGACCTTCCATCTCAATAACTGAGTCACTGCTGCAGTTTCATGGAGCAGCCTCTTAATGTGATTTCCATTGCACAATAAATTATATCACAAATGGGTGAACGTGATGATGTGCACGTCCTCAGGAAAGAGTGGAGATCTGAAGATGAAAGCCCTATTTTGTAAGTGTTTTAAAAAGTATATTATAGAAACAAAGCTATGGATAAATGCTGGAAAGGACTTATATTGTATGACTCACTAACTTTTGTCAATGGCTGCTAGCATTAGCTGGATAGCATGTAGGTGGCAAAAGTGTAAGGGATAACATCCTTCCCCCCAAATATATAATAACCCAATTAATCTTTAGATGAAGGCATGTTTAATAGTTTAGAAGCATGTTTAATAAGTTATTGTAAGTGCTTACATAACCTGCATGTGAACTGTGTCATGTTCCTCTCTAGTGGCTATCACAGAGGATAACAGCCTACTACTAGTACCAGCTAATGGAGCTTCTCCTTTACCTCAAGTTGCAGAGGTCCATGCTGCAGTGCTGATGGTCTTGTGTTCAAACACTGTTTCTGATTTGCAATCATCTTTACATCTGAGCCCTGTGTTTACACAATAGCTTTCACCATTGCTCCCCCCAGTGGGGCTACATAAGTGGGGAATTGAAGGTCTCATTTTTAGCAATGTAGACAAGGCCTATGAATATACTACAGAGGAAAAGCTCTCTCTTGTGTTTTTTTTCCTGGTTACTGAAACCACAGATTTATTTTTTCTCATTTAGAACTGGCAGAACTAAAGCCAATAAAACCTCTAGCAGGCATAGCGTAAACTAATCCATATAATTTTAAAGTATTTTGCCAATATCACATTACCTTACCTGGGGATTTTTGAACACAGCATATTTTTCATTTTTTTCCAAAAACAGAACCTTATTTTCACTGTCCCGGGTCCAGTCTGATAAGATTTCGATAACATTTTCATGGTCTTCAAAAAACCTTTCTACAGGGACAAGAAAGGTCAGTGTAAGATAAACACACACTCCAGAGGCAGCAGACAGAAAGTCCTGTCTCAGAATATAACCATTATCTGATGTCCCTTCAAGTTCAGAGAAGGGAGCTGAGCCTCATGAAAATGGTGGGGAATGAAAGGGCAAGGCAACTCTGTAGTATGTAGCTGTGACATCCTATTGGTGCTAGCTCTATGTGTAGGATACAGCACATGTGTTAGGGGGCACGGCTAGCCAGGTGGGGGATGTAGTCAGTACAGCTGCTCTGTGTAGTGTGTTTTATAATGAAGCTAGCTGTGAAACTGAACATAGATTAATGGCTGCAGAGCCAGCATTAACTTGTCATGCCCTGCACAAGCCTTTTATCCTTGTTTCCAAAGCTCTGATTGCTGATGTTGTCTTTCTACATCTCTGAACGGACACTGCAAGGAATGGTGCAAATGCTTTGCCACTGGAAGCGCACGGGCACCCTTGTCCCTGAGCAGCTAAGTAAGGGTGCAGCACACCTCTGCAGGTTTCCCCAAGAGCACTCTTGCTCTACTTTCAACAGCCATTGGTGACCACACTCTTCAGACAACTTGGACTGCACTGATGTGGGAGGAGATGAGGAAGCACAGTCTGATGGCCTTTTCTAGTGTTTCATACCCTTCTGAGACTCCCTCAAATGGAAGGGTACTATATAGTCCATCAACACTCAGTTCTGACGATTTAACAACTGTGTGCTTTCAAATGTGACAGAGGCTCAGCTGGGGAGCCTGTCTCAATGTACTCAGCTGTTCCTCAGCAACACAAAGCTCTGTAATACTTTTACTAAAACCACTGATAATATTAACCACTGTATAATTACAGGTAAGGAATAGAAGGGTAAATTGTGCCCTAAAAGCTATTAATGTAACTTGGAAATAACTTTCAAAACAGTGGCCCTAACAGTAATCCCAGTCACAATGGCAGTACAGAAGAATACAGTTAACTCTAAACGCGGGTAAAAGTTCTTTATGTGGTTAAATTGCTCTGTTGCAAAATACAGCCCAATGTTGTACCACACTAAAGCCCCAGAAAACCTTCATGACATTTTTCAATATGTAATTTATCTGAAAGAATAGATATTTGATTTACATAACCACATAACGTGTATGATAAAAACATATGTACAGTACTCTACCAAAGATGTTCTGATACAGAAATAGCTTGGACTTTTTTCAGAATATCTACTCACTAATCTGAAACATTGGCTTCTTGGGCTTGCTACTCAAAGAAATATTAAAAATGGATATACTAGAACTCTCATGCAGGGAAATGACGTAGAAGAGTATAGTTTCTTTGTACAAATGTTAAGATTAGAGCTGGCCAAAACATGGGAATTCCAGTTCATGGGAAATTTCAGGGCAAAATAAAATAAATAATTTTTTTTTTAATTTCCCATGAAACAGAAATCCTGAAAAAAAACTGCTTTGTTCCCTGAGAATCTGACAGCTGCTGAATGAAAATAGGAGTGTGAAAATTCCCAGAATGTCATTGTCACTCAGCAGCTGCCAGGTCTCCCAGGGCTGCCCCACCATGCAGACTGCTCTGGGTTGGGTACCCCCCAGCTTCCCAGACTCCCAGTCTTGTTGGGCTGGCATCCTGGGAAGCCAGCTGGGTCAGGAGTCTTGAGCCCTGGAGTCCCTGATCCCAGGCAGTCCACAGGGCAGGGATGCTCCAGAGCTGCAGACCGTGGGAACCTGTCCCCAGCCTATCTGTGGAGCTGTAAGCTGAGCCTCAGTTGGAGCCAGGGTTCATCCCAGGGCTGGCTTCTGGCTCCACAACAGGGATCCTAGCCTGGCACGGCAGGGCCGCCCCAGAGCCATGGACCCTGGAAGACTGGGCTCGTTGGAAGCTGTGCAAGCTGGCAGGTTGTGGGAACCTGCCTGGTTCACTGAGAGTTTACCGAACTCAAGATGTTTCTGTGAAGCATTTTGGGTTCAATGAAGTGTCATTTTCTGATGGAAGTCTGTTGTAGTCCAGTAAGTCTGTTTAATAAGAATGTTAATGGTGCTATTATAATCCTGTGACCAAATGTACAAGGAGGAATAAACAGCAGACTGCATTTTAAAACATTTGAAGAGAATTAACGAAATCTTTCTGCCACAGTATTTTTCACACCAGCGGAAACAGAAGACCTCGTGACACATACTGCTCCACCCTACCCAAAATACCTTTCTACAAATGAATAAACTTTATATCCAGCTCATTTGGTCCAGAAGATAGGGCAGGGCAGTGAGATTTAGGAGACTTCAACACTATTCCTGCCTCCGCCACTGACCTGCTGTATGACCTTGGGCAAGTCATTTCCCTGCCAGTTTCTGTCCTTCTACTTAGATTGTAAGATCTTAAGTGCCAAAAATGATGGGGCTCTAAATACAGCTGGAACTTCTGATTGCTACGATACAACAAATAATTTCTATTTCTTTAAAATGTCTGAACACCAACCCCAATTTCTTCCCCTGTGATTTCCCCTATATCCTCTGCCTCTGGCTGTAAGACAGGGGATTCAAAATGGCATTTCAGATCATATAAAACACACACAGGTAAATGCCATGGTCCAATGGTTACAGTGGTTCAGGAAAGAATTTGGCCCTATGCTATCCAGTGTTCAGGGATTTCTATCCAGGTTAGACCAGACCAGAGAGAGCAACTTCCCAAAGCAAGGAAACACTCTAAAATTATTCAAAGTGATGTCTGTGCCATTTCTTGCACCATTTCCAGTCTCTCTTTAGTTCAGATAAGCAGGTACAGGAGATGGTGGCAATATTGCTTCATGTATCATCTTAATGGGGTAGAAAGAGTAGATAGGCAATTACTGTATCTGCCACTCCCATCAGTAGATGAATATCTCCATGTTCAGAGGCATCCAGACTCTTTTCTAACCATTCACCACATCTGATTTATATTGTAGAAGGATAATTATTCCTGGGACTTTTTGGTCATGAGCTTGATGTTACCTTTCTTAGCACGTTTTCAAATCTGCATTGGGATATTATGGCCAGGTGAGTTTATACATTTACTGTTCTAAGGGCCATTTTCAGTTTGCAATTTCTCCAGACCAGTGCCGCACAGGGAGAAGGTCATGGCAGTATTTCTTTCTTCATTAATATATTTTGAACATGGCCCAGAGACAGACATTTGTGATAGTCCAGAGGGAAAGAACCTTCCATCCCATTCAGGCCTCGAGGCCTCTTTGAAACCACATTGATCAAATTGTACCAAACAGCATGTGAATTCTTACCCAGCTGTCCCCTAGGGGCTCAGAAACCAGCCGTAGCAGGCATGTTACTCCTTGGGTCATGAGGCACCACCAGCTGAGTGGCAGCCCTACTGAAGAAGAGGAGCACTATAGCGTACATGACCTGTATGTAAAAAGCAGCCACAGGTGAAGCACACCAGAAATGACTGACATGCTGCTCAGAAATGTTTGCTTAATTACAGCACTAGTTGGCCCAAGCAAGATCACTCTGGCCAATAGCACTCCACCACTGTACTCTCTCTTCTAAGACTTTAGCTGGGGTTTTTTGTATAATCATTCAACTGGTTCATTTTGTGTGTGTGTAAAATTTGAATAATGAAAACGGCCATTAACAGGGAGTCTCCATGGTCTGCTGCCCTGAGGGGTGGGAGATACATTCCCCCAGAGTGACAGAGGCTCAGTACATCACCACACCACAAAGTTCCACCTACAGGGTGGACTGGTACTTTCTGCATCACTTTGACAGCAGGCAGTGCTCACATCCCTACAATTCAGACAGACTGCTTCAACAGTGATGCCTCCAACACAGAAAGAGCCCATAAATGGATACTCAGGCAGGAAAAACTCAGAAGTATAGTCTCACTTTTAATAATTATCAGTATCGTAGAACAAACATACTATACGCTCAGAGAGCCTCTCTGCCCTATGAAACTTACCAATTTGTAGTTCTGGGTATATTTCATACAGACACCAATCCACATTGCAGTCACAGTGGGTCTTCTCAAAGAGGTTGTCTAAAACATCTCGTGCCACCTGTCGTTCATCCACCATCAGGGACTTACTACTGTTATCATTCATGTGCACCTTGACGACAAGCTGAGTACAGAGTCATATAGAGTCAGTTAATTTCAGCAGAGAATAAAAAGTTAGGCTGGTCAAGAATCTGCTAAAACAGATAAGAAAGATTAAGGCTGAAGGTTATTACTGATTCAAAGGCACCACATACTACACTGAACTAGGAGAATAATATATCTTGGGAGCGTTTACATTCTGTTGGCGCCAAAGAAAAAGATCTGTTGTAAAAAAAGAAAATTAAACTTTGTATTGGGTGTAATTCAAGGAAAGGTGAAATAGTTCACAGAGAGATCGCAGAATTTCAACTCTGCCTCTCTGAAGTCTAGTAGATGTACAATGAAGGAAAATGCTAGGCAGAGTAGCCAAGTACAAAGTGCTCTTAATGAAGGCTAGAAAGAAATGGTTACTTACGGAACTGTCGTTCTTTGAGATACGATGAAGATGTGTATTCCACTTGGGTGTGGATTTGGCTAGTAGTACCTATAGAGGAGCGGTGTTCATGCCGCATTGCCATAGTCCATTCCCTGGCTATGAAAGGTTGTACTGCCTCGACCCCCGTCAATTCCTTCGCACTAAACACACACAGAGGATGGAGGGTGGACTGTGGAATACACATCTGCACCGCATCTTGAAGAATCAGGTTCAGTAAGTAACCATTGCTTTTTCTTTAAGAAGATGCAGCCATGTATTCCACTTAGGTGACTCACAAGCAGTACCCACCCCAGGAGACAGGGCTCAGAGTCTACCCAAACAAGGATGCCCTACCAAAACTTGCATCCACCGTGGAAGATGCGGTAATGACATACTGGTTCATAAATGTATGTATGGACAACCACGTAGCCGCCCTACCAATGTCCAGTAGTGAGAGGTTACTTAGGAACGCTACTGCTGTTGCTCGCGCTCTAATAGAATGAGCTTGCACCTGCTGGGAGGGGAAGGGGGGGCGTAGCCAAAGCTATCTCATATGCAGTCTTGATACAGGATTTCATCCATTTAAAGATCGTCTGTGAAGAGAGTACTTGACATGGTCATATGATCTGCATATGAGGCAAAGAGAGGCAAAGCACGAAACGGTTTAGTCCTGTCCAGATAGAAGGCTAGAAATCTTTCTACCCATCAGATCCATTTATTCAGTGTCCTTACCCTTGGTAGTGCACTTAAACCTGCCCTGCTGGGCTCTATTGTTCACTGAGGTTACAACTAGAGAATTTGGGGATGGATGGGAATAAAGCTCTCAGATCCCTGCACTAGAATGAAGGAGCACTTCTCCATGCACTTCGCTGCAAGTGGTACCAAAGCCAGTGTGCTCCAGCAGGCTCAAGGAGCACAGCCATCAGAGACCAAGATGTAGGCAGTCGGGCCTAGTAGTCAGAGCAGGAGTCAGGTCTAGTGGGCAGAGCAGGCATCCAGGTTAGGGAACGAAGACAAGGGTCAGCACCAGAGTCAACTGCCAGTTACCAGAGCCATTGGGGTAAAGCCAGTGTCACGGTCAGAAGTCAGAAGCCAGGATCAGAGCCAGGACTGGTAGCTGAAGATCGGAGGTGAGGCGTAAGGGCAGGAGGAGAGATAAGGATCAAGCACAGAACAGGAGCATGGTGGAAACAGGAGTGAAGGCGGCGGTAAGGAGGGAGCCAGGAGCACAGCAGGAACCAGGAACAGGGTTGGGTGCAAGAGGCAGGCAGAAGCAGGGTCCAATGCAGCCACAACAGGAAAGCACCTGTTCTTCCTCCTGGCTTAAATAGCATAGTTGGACCAATCAGCTGAGCCGGGCGATCCTCCAATCAGAACTCCCATGGGTGGTGCCTTGGCTGGGGCTACAGCCCTATCAGTTCTCAGCCCACCAGGTTCCAGTAGCCATTGGGTGAAGGCCAGGATGTGGCAGCTGTCTGGAGACTCCCAGGCCTGAGTTCAAGACCCAGGACATTACATCATCATTAATAGGGAGGGCAACACCCCCAGTGGCAGATGGCTGCAGGATATCCAGTAATTTGTGGGTGTTCTTGTGCAGGAACTCTGCTTGGATACCTAGAGAAAAATCCACGTGCCACAAAAAGTCCTGGTATGCCCTGAAATCCTCCAGAACCAAAGGGGAGGAAGAGCCAGGCAGCGCCGAATCATCAGGGGATAAAGACGAAGCAGTTAATTGTGCCGGAGCCAGATTTTGCTCTTTGACTGACTGACCTGGACAGGATGACTCTGGAGGTGCTGCAAGGGGAAGGCTCCCCAGTGTCTGGGCCTGAATCAGATCAATGGTCACCACCACAGATGTGCCCGGAGATCTCGGCTTAGACAGTGAGACGAGGAGCATCCCATGGAGGCCACTAGTAAGGATAGGGCATTGGTGACCACTAGGAGCCAAGTCAAGGGCTCCCACCCTGACCGAGAGACGAGCGCCAATCCTGGTACCCATAGCACTCCATGAATGGCCCCGATGCAGGTCAAGTGATGGAGAATGAGAGAAGAACGGCATCCAGGTTGGGATCTAAGAGTCCCAGGCTTCAGAGGGTAAAGGTGGAGCTAGCCCCGAGGTTGCGACCAACTGTTCTGACTTGTCCATAGCCCAGAATGACGAGGGAGTTGGTGCCAATGGAGGAAATGGTACTGGTGGCATCGAGTACACCTTCGTTGTTTCTGGTACCGCACCAGCGTTGATCCCAAAGTGTAAGGGACTGGGGCGTAAGCAGTATTGCCTACTGGTCACAACTGGGCTGATGTCTGCCCACCAAGGACAGTAGTTGCCAAGCAGGAGTTTGAGGAATCGCATGAGTCAGAGTCAGGCTGGAGTCGAAGACCGGAGATCAAACAAAGTCTGGTGTTTCAGCAAATTGCAGTCTGTGTGATTGCCCAGACAACTTCCTCGGGCAACCGTTGGGGTTAAAGAGGGTGTTTGGCCAATCAGAGGGCTGCTGGTCACAACTGGGCTGAGGTCTGCCCACCAAGGACAGTAGCTGCCGAGCAGGAGTTTGAGGAAGTGACAGAGTACTGTCACTTTGGGTCTCTTGGGCAGCACTTCCTGCAGGACCTACTCTCCACAGTGCTCCCTGGCTGTGACTCTGCATGGCCTCCCAGTGGGAATATCAGCTGTTCCAGACTCTAGTCCCCAGATCCTTACACCAAGTCAGCAGTGGTACCGAAGTAATTGGTGGTGCCACAGTAACATTGGCAGCGCTAGTTGCAGGGATGCTGAAGACTTTTCCAGTGCCCTGAGCCTGGCACCAGCCCCACTTCCACTCACTGTGGAAGGTAAACATCCGGTTAGAGTGCCAACACTCACAGGTTCAGGAGCCTGTCCAGCCACCAGGGCTATAAAACACAAAGTCTTGGAAAAGTCCTGGACCCAGGGCAAGACCCAGGACAGAAAGGCAGAAAAGGTCTGTTGTCACCTCAAATGCCACCAGTGCGGAATCAACCGGCGCCGGCATTGCCCTCATCGGCACCAAACTCAATGGATGCCCCAGGGTCGGAACCAGAATCAACAGTACAGGGTTTCTGACCTCCTTATGTGGTACCAGGGAGTAGTTGACCGGGATCTGTTCCATCCCTGTTTGAGCAGGTGCCGCTTCAGACAAAGATCCCTCAGCATCTACGCCTGTTTGGTGAACAATCTGAAAATCGAACACTGCTCCTTGACGTGGGCTTCGCCTAGACATAGCAAATACCACCTGTGGGGATTGTTGTTAGGGATGCCCCCCCCACGTGACAGACCATGTTTAGAGGAACTGAGGAGAATCGGGGCAGCATCACCTCATATAGCCCGAGGAGGGGCTACGACCATGAGATGCATGCATCAGCCCTCTGTGGGCAAAATTCTCTGGCTCTGGCATGCTGGGGTGACACACACCAAACAGGAATACACAGCTCCATCTACTCGAAGAAGAATATTGAATTGGATGTTTTAGTCTTGAATTAGGAAAAGAATGGAAGAACTTTGATATGCCAATCAGCTAACCTGGGTTCATGTGCTGCAATGATGGATACCAGTACAAGACTCTGCAATAGACAGATCATCACTTACAGTGACTGACTGCAGAAACCAAAGAAGTTCATTATCCTCTTGAAGCACTTTTTAAATGACAGAAACAATGTGCATGTTTATTGTGAGGGAGAAAAGATTAAAAAATTGCTAAAATATAAAATACAGAGAACTGCAAATACACAGTAAGAAGAATAGTCAAGTCATCCACTTGCACTGGAAACAGCAGAACAGTTCCCTGCCGGGAACCATACGTTGGAAAATCAGGAGAACTTCTCCCAATGCTGTAGCTTTAGTAAATACTAATTTTAAAATGTTTGCATAAGAGACTCTGCAGAAGAGCAAATCTCTACTAAAGCAGAGGTAATACCACAGAACTAAGAGCAACAAGGAAATGTCCATACAGACTTTTGAAAAGAAGGACCTGGAAAAGAGCTCTGTGTAAGCTTGAAAGCTTGCCTCTTTCACTGACACAAGTTGGTCCAATAAAAGATATTACCTCACCCACCTGGCCTTGGAAAAGAAAAGCACATCAAAAAGCTAAACTGTATGTTTGCTCTGATTTCAAACCCCAAAATGTTTTTTCTAAAATAAAGAGCCCAGCTGTGGTGGAGAATATGAAGAAAGTATGTTGGACATGCATAATCTAAAACATACTTAGGGGAAGTAATATCTGGTTCTAGTTCTTTGACTGTTCACAAATATGCCTGCAGCGTTTTACACCATTTTCACAGCTCTAAGCCACAGGGTGTTTAACAGCCTCTTTTTAGAAATGAAAGAAGATTCTCTCTCTCGAATTTTGTTTTAATTTTCCTTAAACTTCATAGTATGACACTAATTACAGCACAGATGGTATTTAGCAATAGGAAGACCATCACCGTCTAACTTCTAAAATACCCTGACTTTAAATATTTAATATCTTGCAAAAAAACCAAAAGATGCAAAATAAATTGTTTGCCCAACCAGACATCACTTATTATGCAGGTAAAAGGGATAAGATGGGCTAGGATGAACCTTTTAATGAGGAAATCTCTGAGAAGATTTCCCTAGGGAGATTTCCCTTAATGACACGTGTCCTCTGGAGAGAGTGTGTGTGTCTCTGTGGGAATTGTTTCAACTTAGACACCCCAAAATTCATAGGAGACCTGCACTATGGGTCCAGAGGCCCTTTGGCTCTGGTCTCTGGCAGCCTCCTCCCCTCATGCCTTACTCAGACTGGATTGTGAGGGTACAACGCTGAACAGTGCAGCTCCTGTTGAGTTCAACTGGAATTCTAGGTGCTCCTGAGGGTCGGCCCCTTGCTGTACTGCCTATACCTCAAAGTGCCTTGAGGAGATTTAGCAATGCAACTCCATTGGTGCGATCTGGCTAAATCCATACACACTGCTTTGGAAAAGTACAGGTTAAAATTTTTTGGTATCAGCTTAGGGTGATTGAATAATATTTGATCATAGATTCCAATTCCTTAAAACAGATTATAAGGATACTGGGCTTTGTCCAGATCTTGGAACTAAGAGTTATAACCTTTCTCAGTTCTGTTAGAGGTAGAGTGATAGAATATTGTTCCTCCAGTACCTGATGTAAACTACGAGTACAAGATAGTGTTAAATGTACATTTTAAAATGTACAAAAAATAAAGGAAGGATATGAAGACTAACATTATAAATAATGTATTACAATGAACTCTGACATACATACATATATACACATATACACTGTGACAGACCCAGACCAGTGGGGTACAGGAGTCTGGTAGAGGGCAAATATACTGGTCACTGGATGAGTAGTTTTCTGTTCCCTGAGTGACCAGAGCAGGGGCTGCACTAGAGTAATCAGGAACCTGCTAGAACCCGTTAAGGCAGGCAGGCTAATTAGGACACATGGAGCCAATTAAGAAGCTGCTAGAATCAATTAAGGCAGGCTAATCAGGGCACCTGGGTTTTAAAAAGGAGATCACTTCAGTTTGTGGTGTGCGTGTGAGGAACTGGGAGCAAGAGGCACAAGGAGCTGAGAGTAAGAGGGTGTGCTGCTGGAGGACTGAGGAGCACAAGCATTATCAAACACCAGGAGGAAGGTCCTGTGATGAGAATAAGGAAGGTGTTTGGAGGAGGCCATGGGGAAGTAGCCCAGGGAGTTGTAGCTGTCATGCAGCTGTTACAGGAGGCACTATAGACAGCTGTAGTCCACAGGGCCCTGGGCTGGAACCCGGAGTAGAGGGTGGGCCCGGGTTCCCCCCAAACCTCCCAATTGACCTGGACTATGGGTTCTTCCAGAGGGGAACGTCTCTGGGCTGTTCCCCAACCCACATGGTGAATCTCTGAGGCAAGAAAATCTGCCAGTAAGTGCAGGACCCACCAAGATAGAGGAGGAACTTTGTCACAACACATTCAGTTGTATATTAAGTTAGAATTTCAATATTTTAAGTCCTACCTTTTTAACCTTCGCTTCCTTCAGTTTTTCCAATGCAAGTTTAATCTTGTCGGTTTTTGCTTGTGTCTCTAGTTCTTCCTGAAATAACAGCAAGATATTCAAAGGCTCTCTGTTAAATAAATGAGCAAAGTGCCATGTTTCTATGCAAATAGCTGTTCATAGTTATTTAGACCTACATCACAAGGCCTATCAAGGGAAACTTTATTGGCACAGGTGCCAGCAACACTAAATCAATGGACACTGATGGCTTAGCCCCTGTTTGCCCAAAACTTAATTCTGATTCACAAGACAAAGGCTCTCTGTTGCCCAGCCATGTATCTTTCACAGGATAGTGAGATGATTTGGGCAATGCCTCACAGATTGCTGTAGAACATGGAGACAGGTCTCCCCTATGCTCACATGGAGATAACTAACATACAATAGATATGGCAGTAAGGTCTGAATTGAACTTGTAAAGGGAAAAAATGATTGCACCTCGGGGGGCAGTCTGGCGGCTGAATGACACAGCATTGTGGACAGTAGCATGGAATAGCAAACTTATTGCCTCTCAATTTATGACTTTTAGGGCTCAGAGAACAAGCATTTCCAGGATCATATTGACCACCTGGTTTGCAACCACATCATGCACAATTTGAATCCCAAGTCACTGTAACAGCTAGAAGTGCCTGTTTTCCTTTGTGGGGGATATAAAGATTATGACTGTTTCTCTCTGACATGGACTTTCCAACAGTTCTCCATGCCTTCGTCACCTCGCGAGTAGATTATTCTAATGTATCTTTATAAGGGGCTACACTTAGGTTGATGACCACCTCTGACTTCTGAGATCATGGCTACTAATGCAACGCTGAGACCTCTGTTTACCTCAAGATCCTCTGACAATTCCCCAAATTCAGGGCTGTCTCTCCTCAGTTTTTCCCCATTCTCCTTGCCCTCAGGGAAGAGTCTCTAGTTTGTACAGTCACTGGTGATATTTTCAAATGACCAGGGAGGAGTATAAAAATATTGCTCAGCCAATCTGCCCTGGAGAAAAATTCCTTCCCAACCCCAAATATGGCGATTAGCTAAACCCTGAGCATGTGGGAAAGAGTCACCAGCCAGACACCCAGGAAAGAATTCTCTGTACTAACTCAGATCTCACCCTATCTAGTGTCCCATCACAGGCCATTGGGCATATTTACTACTAATAGTCAAAGATCAATTAATTGCCAAAATTATGCTATCCCATCATACCATCCCCTCCATAAATTTATCAAGCTTAGTCTTGAAGCCAGATATGTCTTTTGCCTCCACTGCTCCCCTTGGAAGGCTATTCCAGAACTTCACTCCTCTGATGGTTAGAAACCTTTGTCTAATTTCAAGTCTAAACTTCCCGAAGGCCTGTTTATATCCATTTGTTTTTGTGTCCACATTGGTACTGAGCTTAAATAACTCCTCTCCTTCCCTGGTATTTATCCCTCTCACATATTTATAGGGAGCAATCACATCTCCCCTCAGCCTTCTTTTGGTTAGGCTAAACAAGCCAAGTTCTGAGTCTCCTTTCATAAGACAGGTTTTCCATTCCTCGGATCATCCTGGTAGCCCTTCTCTGTACCTGTTCCAGTTTGAATTCATCCTTCTTAAACATGGGAGATGAGAACTGCACACAATATTCCAGATGAAGTCTCACCAGTGCCTTGTATAACAGTACTAACACCTCCTTATGTCTACTGGAAATATCTTGCCTGATGCATCCCAAGACTGCATTAGCTTTTTTCACAGCCATATCACATTGGTGGCTCATAGTCATCTTGTGATCAACCAATACTCCAAGGTCCTTCTCCTTCTCTGTTACTTCCAAGTGATGCGTCCCCAGTTTATAACAAAAATTCTTGTTATTAATCCCTAAATGCATGACCTTGCACTTTTCACTATTAAATTTCATCCTATTACTATTACTCAGAGTCCAGTTTACAAGGTCATCCAGATCTTCTTGTAGGATATCCTGGTCCCTCTCTGTATTGGCAATACCTCTCAGTTTTGTGTCATCCACAAACTTTATTAGCACACTCCCACTTTTTGTGCCAAGGTCAGTAATACAAAGATTAAATAAGATTGGTCCCAAAGCTGATCCCTGAGGAACTTCACTAGTAACCTCCTTCCAGCCTGACAGTTCACCTTTCAGTATGACCCATTGTAGTCTCCCCTTTAACCAGTTCCTTATCCACCTTTCAATTTTCATATTGATCCCCATCTTTTCCAATTTAGCTAATAATTCCCCACGAGGAACCATATCAAATGCCTTACTGAAATTGAGGTAAATTAGATCCACTGCGTTTCCTTTGTCTAAAAAATCTGTTACATTCTCAAAGAAGGAGCTCAGGTTGGTTTGGCACGATCTACCTTTTGTAAAACCATGTTGTATTTTGTCCCCATTACCATTGACCTCAATGTCCTTAATTACTTTCTCCTTCACATTTTTTTCCAAGACCTTGCATACTACAGATGTCAAACTAACAGGCCTGTAGTTATCCAGATCACTTTTTTTCCCTTTCTTAAAAATAGGAACTCTGTTAACAATTTTCCAGTCATACAGTACAACCCCGGAGTTTACAGATTCATTAAATTCTTGCTAATGGGCTTGCAATTTCATGTGCCAGTTCATTTAATATTCTTGGATGAAGATTATCTGGGCCCCCCGATTTAGTTCCATTAAGCTGTTCGAGTTTGGCTTCTATCTCGGATGTGGTAATATCTACCTCCATATCCTCATTCCCATTGACCTAGAAGAGTGGAGGGAGATGGGGCAGAACTGGGATTAGAATGCAGTCCTTTCTCGGTCTCAATCCCGTGTTCTACGGGACAATGTTGCAGTTTTACACAGTTGAGCAGGCCCTCCATAGGGCCAGAGGTCACACTAGCTGCTGAGCACAGGAGCCAAGGCAGTTGCAAGAAGCTGGCCAGAGCTGACAACAAGCCTAGTATTGTACCATTAGTAGCAGCAGCCTGGACTGTAATTAATTAACCTGGGGCGTTCCCAAAAATCTAGGGACCTACACTCAAGATTTTCACAGACCCTAAATGCCAGTCGCAGGTGTCTATAAGGTGGGAGGAGCAGCATGAATACCTTACTCTCTACTAACAAACAAACCAAAAAATCAGTGACAAGCTTCCTCTCCTAGTAATCAGTTTTCATTAATCGATGGCTGTTCAAATCTCTCACCATAAGGGCCAGAAACACTGAGATTCTCCTTTACAAGCCAGAATGCAATCATGGCCACAGGCTTTGGGGTCCCAAAGGCAACCTTTGCCTCTATATAGCAGTTATCAAAACTTTCCTAAACTCTACTAACGTGTATTCAACTATGAACAGTATCACTGGGAGCTATTTCATGCCAAGTTGGAATGGACTATAGCTATTGTTATTGCCTGCTCTATAATGGGCTTCTAACATTCAACAGTTTATGGTTGTTTTACTGCTAACATTTAAGTTAATTCATGGTTATTCTCTCTTGTTCCTACTCAAACAGCCTCTACACAATTACAGCACAAGGTATGGGGATGTTTGGTACAAGATCCCTTCAGTGCTTACCTGAGTGAGTGGTTCAGGAGGAGGCGGTGGTAGTGGGAGGTCGAAAACAGGATCTGGAGGTGGAGGGGGCAAGTCATCTTCAAAACGTCCAGTGGTGGTAACAGGGACATTTGATTTAGAACCATAAGAAGCAGCAGCACAAACACCTGTTGAAGGCTGAGTGACTTCACTTTGTGGGTAGTGAGAAGAAGTTTTCTGTGCTTGTACTGTCTTCTGTTCAACTTCACTTAGGTCTGCTACCAGATCAGCCATTAAAGCATCCAAGTCATTGTCCTCCAGTGCATTTAATGATTCTGTTAAGAAATGCCCCCCCGCCCCCAACCACAAAATACTTTAGAGAGTGGATGACATGAAAAACAGTTTGCACTCAGTTCAGTGAAAACTAAATTGTAGAGGAGGATGCTAATTGTAGAGGTTAAGGGAAAAGGGACAATTTTAAAGAGGGAGATTTTAATTTGGGTTCTACGGAAAAGGTGTTTTTGGGGGATAATTATTAAGCTGATCATGCTCAAGGATAGACTAGAAGGGAACTTTCCTTTCTAAAAGGACTGTATTAGTATTTTAGGCTTTGTCTACACTAGTGCTTTTGTCAGTAAAACTTTTGTTGGTCAGCGGTGTGAAAAAAACACCCCCTTGATCGACATAAGTTTCACCAACAAAAGCACCAGTGTGGACAGCACTATGTCGGCAGGAGATGCTCTCGCACCGATATAGCTACCGCCGCTCGTTGGGGGTGATTTAATTATGCTGACGGGAGAGCTCCCTCATGCTGGCATAGAATGGCTACACATGAGACTGGACAGCGGCAGAGCTGTGCTGCTGTAAGGTCCGTAGTGTAGAAAGCGACAGGGGCATGTGTGTGTCTGGAGCTCCAGACAAGAGGGCTTACAGACAGCAGGCCCTCATGTAATGAAGCAGCAGAGAACCAGCCCAGAGCCTGGGAGGGACAGATCGCTGACTGGGGACGTCCAAGGACAGAAGTCAGGAGAAGCACTGTGCCAGGAAGGAATCACCTGAGAAGGACAAACCGGAGCCAGACCTAGCATCCCTGTCACCCAGAGCTGCACGGGGCCACGAGTAGTGCAGCTTGTGACCTTGCACTGGGATAAGGAGGGAGGCTGTACCTAGTTAAGTGGGGAGGTTGTCGCTCTGTATGGGTTTGCAGAGAGTGGCAGACGAAGGCAACAGAGGCTTTTCTTGGGGAAGGTTTTACTGGAGCCAAAGTTGACCAGGAGTGCCCAGGACTCCCTGTTGGACTGGAACTCTGCCCAGGACTCCTGAACTCTGAGTCTAGACACCTTGCTCAGTGTCTATCCTTTTATATTGTGGTACCATTGGGCCCATGGGTTCTTGTGTTGAACGTAATCCTGTTTTACCACTCCCCCTATCTTCTCCCCCAGTTGTTTTTCTCCATTCATCCCTCTGTAAATAAATATTTCCCTCTCCCATATTAGCTGTACTAGCCCAGGGTGTGTGTGTTTATTCCAGATGGGTTTGGAACAGGTGCCTTGGGGGTGGAAGGGCAGTTCCCTGCTATGTTCCAGAGCACACCTTTTGTTGGCCAGAGCTACCAGCAAAGCAGACTCCACCTTGGCCACCAGGGTGCTAGAGTTACACTTGGTGGCCTGTATGTGGACATGCAGTACACCCCACCCCCCATCATTATCCCTCTCTCCACAGTGCTCCCTCTGGACCAATCAGCACTTGCTTATACTTGGAACACCCTCTGCCTCAGGACCAGGTTTTAAAAGGACTGTGCTCCCTAAATCCCAAGGGGCTTACACAGGAGTAACTTCACTAAGTCCATGCAGTTACACAGGTGTCAAACCAGTGTTAGTGAGGGGAAATCAAGCTGCGAGGTTTTAAGCTGTAAGAAAATAATATCTGAAAATCACATTCCTACATACTATATCAGTCATTATGCGATATGCGTCAGTAATTTACCACATATAATAATATACAGGGCTCTGAGGACCCGTTCAGTTAGCGTTCAAATCATGCAATTTCTCTTTTAAGATATTTTACCAAAACAGATCTAAACATTCCACATTTGTTTTGTGTTTTCAACTCCGACACTTAAATGAGATAATTCTCTTAACTGAAGTTTTTTGCTGAGTCAGCAGCCCTCTCCTATGATTGCTTAATGTAGGCCAGAGTTAAGAGATCCTGTGGGGAGATATTAGACAAAGATCTGGTTTTACCCAGTCCAGGAGCTAGCGAGTCTGGAAGAACTAGAGGGCTGTGTCTATGTACAGTTGTTTTGTAACAGGGTTGTCTGTCTCTTTTAAGGGCTAGGGGCAGGGAGCAGCCAGCCCTGTTCTGGAGGAAAGCCCAGCAGTCAGCTAATGACTGGATGTGATTCCCGTGAGGGCTCCAGCCCCATGAGGCTGGCTGGGACTAGAGAGAGCTGAGAGTTAGAATGCTGCACGGATACAAATTTATATCCACAGATGTGGATATCTGCAGATAGAAATCAGTATCACCTGAACCGCAGGGCTCTCCTGGGAACCGCAGCAGTGAAAGAAGCAGAACAGGGGCTGCCGGTCCCAGGAGCCAGCACCCTGCACCGGCAGCTCCTCCCGTGCGGCTGTACCACCCCAGCCCCGCCCCCAGCTCCATCCTCTGGCCCGGCTGTACAGACCCAAGCCAGGAGACGCAGTCACACAGACAGCTGTTTAGAAGGGACGGGGGTGGGACTGGGGCTGGGGGTGGTACAGCCGCATGGGAGACACTGCCGGTGCTGGGTGCTCCTGGGAGCGGCAGCCCCATGTTCTGCTCGTTTCGCCGCTGCAGTTCCTGGGAGAGCCCTGCAGTTCAGCGGATAGCGATTTCCTTCTGCAGATATCCACATCCACAGATTTAAATGTGTATCCATGAAGGGCTCTACTGAGCAGGGCTTTGGAGCTGTGCTCCGGCTCTGCTCCAGCTTCAGGCAAAAACCTGCAGCTCCACTGCTCCAGAGCTGCTCCACGCTCCAGCAGCGGGCTCCGCTCCAAAGCCCTGCTACTGAGAGTACACTTTCCTGTGGAGGCAGCGAAAGGTTGCAAGAGAGCAAATGCCCTGCGGACCCACCTCTCCCACAGCCCGGCGAGATCCTGACCCTTTAGTTACTGGAGGTCAGAGAGCCCCACAATCCCAGTCTAGAGCAAAACTGCTGCTTTTGTTATTATTCCATATTTCTTTTGTCTGTATATTGAAGAATAGGCAGGGCCCTGAAGAAATGTCTACAAATGGAACTGGGTATGGCTGAGTATTTCTCCCAGGCTGGCCCACTGTAGGGCCCCAATTCAAGGGAAGCACTTAAGCATGCCTCTGAACTGGGATGAATTTAAGCATGTATTTAAGCCCTTTCCTAAAATGGGGCCTAAATTACTTCTAAACAAGTCCTATCTTTCTGTACTGTAATAATTAGGACATTTTTGTGATATACACATTAAAACAATATTCTAACCTATGTAGTTTCCAACACTCTCAAAGCTGTAGTCGTATTTATTAGTAATCTCTACTGAAAAAACGACAGAGATACCCCAAAATACAGATTCCCTACCAGGGCCAACCGCAAATGGCATTACACCGTCTTGTTTTCCTTTCATGGATTCCATCTGTCAGACTAACATTACCAGACTTAGTTTTCATTTTCATTAAACCAATGGTCCCCAACCTTTTCCAGGTGGCGGGTGCCGGACAACGAGCCACCGAGGACCGTGGCTGGCGGACAAGCATCCACCGAAATGCCACCGAGAAGCGGCAACGTCAAGAGGCATTGCCACTGAAATGCTGCTCGGTGGCATTTCGGCGGTGACGCCTATTGGCGATGCCGCTTTTCGGCGGCATTTTGGCGGATGCTTGTCCGCTGGCCAGTATGCGGGTGCACATAGATGCCCCAGCAGGCGCCACGGCCAGGGCCGGCTCCAGGCACCAGCCGAGCAAGCTCGTGCTTGGGACAGCAGATTCTAAGGGGCAGCATTCTGCCCAATTGGGGTGGCACGGACGTCTTTTTTTGTTTGTTTGTTTTGTTTTGTTTTTTGGTTCACCGCTCCGGCCGCCCTTTGCCCTGGTGGTTTTTTTTTTTTTTTTTTTTTTTTTCGCCGACGACCTTTAGTGCGCCACTGTAGGGGGCGACGGCTCGGAGGAGGGGAGCCCGCTGCTGGGAGCAGGCTGTGCGCTCCGTCTACCTCCGCCGGTGCCAGGTCTGCAGCAAGCCCGGCAGCCCGAGTCCTTCCTTCCCCGCCGACCAACAACTTTCAATTCACCTGCAGGCAGGAGCGGCACGGAGCCCTCTCGGCAGGCAGCGCGGCAGGAGGGGCCGAGTGGCGAATGCCCCGGCTAAAGGAAGCCCTGGCCACCCCCCTTCTCTCTCTACCCCTCCCCCCGCTAGCCGGGGCACGCACTCCGCTGCCTGGGGCATGTCTGAAGCGCAGGGAGTCCCACAAGCCAGAGTGAAGCTGCCGCCCACCCAGAAGCTCGCCAGCGCAGCTGGGGGAGGCAGCCGCAAGCTGCCAAGTAAGTGGCACCGGAAGTTTGCACCCTGTTTTTTTTTTTTGTTTGCCGCTCCAGCCTCCCTGCACCCTGGTGGTTTTTTTTTTTTTTTGCTTGGGGCGGCAAAAAAGCCAGAGCCGGGTGCCGCGTTGGGGACCACTGCATTAAACATTTAAATATGAAAGGCCATGATTTCCCGAAGGCCATGATTTCCCAAACTGACTAGTGATTTCTCTTTTTGGTGTCCAACTTGAGATACCTTCACAAGCCCGACTTTCAGACAGTGCTGAATATCCGTGCTCTGAAAAATCAGGCCTCTTTAAGGCATCTCAAATTGAGATACCCAAAATCATTGGTAGCTTTTGACAATCATGGACGTTTAGCTTTTTACACCTCCATTGTTGTGGTAGTTTTTAGATGTAACCAGTGTCAGAATGAGCTCTCCCCTGACATTAGTGATGAGCTGGGGGAAAAGACTTCAGGAACCATGTTTGCATAGACATGCCTACTCTGCATGTATGCAGGTATGCAGCATGGTGGAGCTGCTTTGCCAAAATGATCCCCTTTGTCTGGTGCTTGGTTACAAATCACGTTAGTGCAAGGGTAATGACATGTGGTTATCCTTATTGTATGAGTAAAGGGCAGCAGAACTGTACTTAGACAGCCCTGATTGAGGAGGTTGCCTTAAACTGAACCTTACTCTCTAAGTAGGCGGTAGGGATGCCAAATCGCAGTGAAAGACAGGTGATGGGGACTTGGATTTGTATTATATTGCTATGCTACCTGGTGGTGTGGACTCTGCCCAAATTGTCCTAGACTCCCTTTGACCTTTGCCTCTCTAGTGTTTAGAGACAGCTAATCAGACTCTATTCAGAGGCATTGTTTCTGTACAGTAATTACCAGTGCTGAATCACTGATAAACAAATCTAGGGGGTCTTAGACCTGATGTCGGGATAGGAAAGACAATACAGAGGCTGTACTGGCAGTGAGGTTTCCTGTTACCCAGTGAAATCACTAAGAGCTGAAATCACTGAAGACCTGGGTTAAGCAGTGGAACCTCAGAACATGGCATTGCAGAAGTGGCAGGGAGTGTCCAACATGGCAGCACATGACCACCAGGAGCAAGGGCACACTGCAACCACAGAGACATTGCTTGATGCCCCCCACCCTTTGTGGGGTAGAAGGTGAACTCCTGTGACCACACCTCTGAACTCTGGGTCTTCGCTAACCAAGGACAGCCACATGCGCAGAGGGTGGGGGAGGGATGTGTTAAAGGGACATTTGTTCGTCAGACTTTTCTACCACAAAGTGGGAAACTGAGGTAAAGGGCACTGCCCCATGCACTGTGGAGCTGGGATTCTGCTTATGGTGGCATGCTTTTGAACATGGTTGTGGGGTTTTCCCAAACTACTGCTTGATTCCCTTTTCCTTTTATTAAAAGTTCTCTTTTGTTACCCAGACTCAGTACTGGAGAGAGGGGAAGTATTGTCTCTTAGAGGTGCCAAGGACCGGTGGTAAGTTTTCTCAGATTACTGGGTAGGGTCTCAAGCTGGTTCTGTTTTGTATTGTTAAGAGGGACTCCTAGATACAGAACTCAGCCCTTGTTGCTGCCGATTCCACCTGGCAGAAGGCTGACAAACACAAACACTAAATAATCCTTCCAATCACTTACCATTTAAATCTTTAAAGCCAACTGTAAAGTTATATTCTTTATTAGATTCTTTGGGGGATGGAGGCTGGACAGTTTCCACTCCTAAACTCTGTGGAGACGGAACAAAAAGAAAGGAGTTGATGATGTAATTATCATTAAGATACTAATATTTACTAAGTTCCCTCTAAGCTGCACAGCTGCGTGGCCAGCTATCAAGGGCCGTGCAGGCACGCACCAGGGAGAGGTGCTTCTCCGCTGGCCCTGGAGTTGCCACGGCAGGGAGAGGCACTCTCTCCCAGCCCCGGGCTGCTGTGGTGAGAGAGGGCTGAGGGAAGTCCGCTCTCCCCACTGCAGCCCCAGGGGAGCCTGCACCCCAAACCCTTCATCCCCAGCCCCACCCCAGAGCCCACATTCACAGCCAGAGCCCTCACCCGCCCCCTGCATCCCAACCCTCTGCCCTAGCCCTGAGTCCCCTCCCACACCCCAAACCCCTCATGCCCAGCCCAAACCCAGAGCCCACACCCCCAGCTAGAGCCCTCACACCCCTGCACTCAACCCTCTGCCCCAGTCCTGAGCCCCCTCTCACACTCCAAACCCCTTGGCCTCACCCCCACCATATATCACCTCCATATTGATGCACATAACAAAATTCATTCTGCACATGGATGTAAAAAATTAGAGGGAACATTATTTACTGATCATGTTACACTGATAATTATTCTAACAAACTCAGTTCTTCCCTCAAGAAACAGAAACCCACATACTAGTGTGTTGGTCTTGTTTATTCCATGATGTTTTATATGGGTGAATGGCTTCTTTAAAAGGAGAATTTCTAGCCTGCAGTTTGTTCCTAAGAATGCAGGTTGGGGACTGGTGCTTTAGAAAAACACGAGAAGCATACAAAATTAAGACAAAGAAAGGATTCCTCTCTGTAATTCTTACTGACAAAATAGCTGGCTCTAGCAGTTGAATGATTCCAGAAGTGTTTATATTTACTAGGTTGGCTGAAACTGGTGAAAATTTTCCATAAAAAAAATTAATAAAAGCTCTTTTTTACCAGTTCATTTCTTATGATTTCCCAGCTGCGCAATGTTAGTTTCTTATGAACTTGTGCAAAGCTGAAAAATTGAAAACGTGAACTCAAAAATGCCACTTCTGCATGACGACTATTCACGCTTGCAAAAATAGAGAGGGTGTGAATAGGGGAAAGGAAGGAAATAACCACATGAGATTAATTCCTTTTATCTGGGCTTGTGAAATCAAGAAAGGAGTTTATATACAAAACAGAGAAGACAAAAATGGCAATCATGGCCCCTAATCCAGCAAAGCACATACTACTGGCCTGTTTTACCTTCAGCATTTTCTTAAGTGCTTTGCGGGATCAGCGCTCAAATGCATAAAGGAAATGTTTTAATTTTTTTTTAAAAGAAAGGAAATGGTATTTCATAATGGCCAGAAAGGAAAACTGAAAACAGAGAAAGTACAGGCAAATTGAAAAAAAGACAGATCAAAGAGAAAACAATGGAAGTGCAGAAAAGTAGTTAAAAATTAAACATGAAGAGGTAGTATAAATGAGAATCAGACCCTTTCTGTCTAAGGCCTGTTTACACTGTGAATGTGCCATATCTACATCTACTTTCTGGCTTGTTTACACTGCCAGAGTGGTATATAGAGACCTTAGTATAAATGAGAATAAGGCCCAAAGACAGTAATAAAAGGGAAGAAAAAATACAATTCACAGAATAGTTTAGGAAAATAGGAAGCTAGAAGAACTAGTCCTTAGAAAAAATTCTAAGAAAAAGGGGGGGGGGGGGGGGGCGATATGAGGAAGTAAAAATTAAAACAAAGCAAAAGTAGTTTCTTTTATATTTCAATATTTTACTATGAAACCAAGTACTCTGAAAGACCCTATTCTCAATTATAACTAAAGCTGTTTAAAATTCAGAAAGCTAACAGGGAACCAAGTGTTGTGGTTTTGATAGCCAAGACTGTGATATTAAATCATGTTTTCCTCTAGGCTTTCAAGATGCTTCAAGCAGAATTCCTATTATGTGTCACAAAATGTTTGGTCTTGAATTTGGCAGACTGGGATTCAACAAATAGGAAAGACTTCAGAACTACAGGCTTTAAGTAGGGCACCTGGTACAAAATTCCAGATAACAGTTTAAGTATTTCAATTAAAGCATAAGTTTATTTAAAACAAATTTAATGCGTATAACATGTTTTTGGCTATGAATTCTTCATCAATCTTATCAGTTTTGGTGTAGGAAATCTTCCAAGGTCTTGGGTTTAGAAAGACTCATGCTGTTTTATAGTTCCTTCCAGAACAATATTTCGTATACACATATTCCCTAATGCCATCAGTGTTGTGCCATTCATATTTTGGCACATGTGGTGATGTGTCACTATGCTAGATGTCTTTCAAATAGTTAACAAATTAGTAAAAACCATTTTTGTCTTTGTTTCCATAGTTTATAGTTGACTCAGTTTACAGTTTATAGTTGTGGAATCCTCATCATTGGAGGTTTGCAAAAACTGGTTGGATAAACAGGGATGGTCTAGGTTTACTTGGTCCTGCCACAGCACAGTGGGTAGGACTAGATGACTTCTCAAGGTCCCTTCTAGCCAGGGCCGGCTCCAGGCACCAGCTTGCCAAGCAGGTGCTTGGGGCGGCCACTCCGGAGAGGGGCGGCACGTCCAGCTATTCAGCGGCAATTCGGCAGACGGTCCCTCACTCCCGCTCGGAGCAAAGGACCTCCCGCCAAATTGGCACCGCAGATCGCGATCGCAGCTTTTTTTTTTTTTTTGTGCCACTTGGGGCAGCAAAAACCCTGGAGCCAGCCCTGCTTCCAGCCTTACATTTCAAGGATTCTGTGCTTCAACACGTTACAATTCATTTAAACAAACACAAAGTGTTCATCCATGGTGATTCAGATGCAAACTCTTCTTATTTCCTTAGCAAAATGATTGGACATTCTGGGGCTACATCTACTAGGAATCTGGATTAACTTTTTGAAAAAGGCTTCTGATATCATGTTAGCGCTGTTTCATGTTCTAGCCAACTATAATGTTACTTTTGTTGTTGTGCAGGCAACACGATTGAGAGAAAATCAGTTTTAAGTCACTTTCTAAAGACTACCTGTATTTATTCAGTAGGAAGGTGCAATGTGTAGTTGTAGAGGAATAAGGAAGGTAAGACGCTCTCCTTGTTTCCCTCCCTTATAGTAATTTCTCTTATCCTTTGTTGTCAACCAGATTACTTACCTGTGTCAGGAGGTCCATTTCCCCCAATAAATTGCTGAACATTTCATCTATATCATCACATGTCTGCTCCATCTGAAAAGAAATAAACCCATGGACAAGAACATCAGCATTAGTCTGTTTAGAACTTTGGAAGCAATTCTATAAACACAGAAAAAAAAACACAACTTCAACCAGTTCATTTCTTACAAAGCCTTTCCTATTTATATTGAAAGAAACAGTTTCTTATTCATGGCAATTTAGCAGATCAATCTTTGCATAATTTAGAAATAATTGATAAATTAGGACTCTGAGCCTACATATTCTTAAGCACGTACTTAATTTTATGCTCTTAAGTAGTTCCATCAATCTCGGTGCTCAATGTACAATCTATATTTGATTACAAGTCAGCTGGTAATAAATCTGCACCTTAAACAACTAAAACTGAGTCAAGAGAGAGGGAGAGAGAAACTGAAAATTTGAGGCTGACAAACTCCTGAACACACAATGTGAGGATTTCAGTCCTTGGCTTAAACCACTAACTACAAGATTTTAGCTGGGCTGTTTTCTAGTACAAGGACTGGATATGGTTTGATCCACCTAATTTTTTGACTTGATATTTCTCCCTGTGTTAAACCAAACATTTCTTTATTTGAGATACTTCTGGTCTTACGCTGTTGATGGTCTGCAACAGACACCCAAAGACAGAGCAAATGTATAGTCACTTCTGAGATACAGGAACATGCTAAAAGGTACTTGACCCGGGAGCCTGGCAAATTGCACTCTCTCACTAGGAGCTTGACCCTGCAAGTGCTGAATACTCTGGCACTGATCCCACAAAATATTAAAACACATGCTGAGCTGTAAGCACGTGATTCGTCCCATTGACTTCAGTAGGACTGCTCATACATTTTAATGTCTTGCAGGATGGGGCAAAAGTGCTCAGTACCTCCAAGACCAATGAGCTCTCTAGATGTGGTCAGCAGGGGACATGGAGAAAGCCTGGTGATTGCAAGGAGTGGCAGGAAAAGGGGATCAGAGATTGCACGAGTCTTTAGGCACTTAATTTTACATGGCACGTAGAGTCATAACTATTCCATAATTATACGATAAATAGTCACTGAACTACATGATAAATACCCTTTTCCTGACAATTGGCTGGTCACTGCTGATTGTTACTTGATCGGTCAAATAAAGGGCATTGTAATGTCAGATCATTCAGACCTTAAGCAAGTGGGCAGCCCTACAAGTTCCATCTTATCTTCAAATGATGATTAGGAAGCATAACATGTCTAGCTCAGGCAGCACTTTCAGTGAATAGATATTCATCATGAACCAGGGCTTTGGAGCAAGCTCCAGGCAAAAACCTGCACTCCACTGCTCGGGAGCTGCTCCGCCCTTCAACTCTGGGCTCCACTCCAAAGCCCTGTAAACACTAGACTGATTACCGAGATAGTCATTGAGCCATCTCATTTACTCAGGGTCGGCTCTATGTATTTTGCCACCCCAAGCCCGGCAGTCAGGCAGCCTTTGGCGGCATGCCTGCGGGAGGTCCGCTGGTAACGTGGATTCGGCGGCATGCCTGTGGAAGGTCCGCCGGTCCCACGCCTTCGGTGTACCCGCCGCCGAATTGCCTCCAAAGCCGCAGGACCGGCGGACCTCCCGCAGGCATGCCATCGAAGCCAGCCTGACTGCCACCCTCACACCGACCGTCAGGCTGCCCCCCCTGCGGCTTGCCGCCCCAGGCATGCACTTGGAGCGCTGGTGTCTGGAGCCGCCCCTGCATTTACTAGTGTCCATATTTTTCTCTTGTATTTTTATAAATCATTCACAGGAGAACAAAGTTAATGTTCCCATCACCAAATCTTGTGAGCAGAGATACTACTTTTAGACTTAAGCATATTGAGTCATCCCTTAAACTAACACAAGTGTGCCCAAAATTCAACAATGATCTTGGTAAGGGCTAAACAGGCCACTGACTTTAGACTAGAGCTGTGTGAAAAGGCTCACCAACAGCAATGGTACCATATCACAGATCTGGTCTGGAGGCTCTCATGGATTTAGCCATATTCATAGACTTGTCTATCCATATTCATAATTGGCTGTGGGAGTGAAGAGAGAAGAGGGGAACCATGCTGCCGTTCCACCTATGTCCCTGTCCACCTAGCCCTTCCCTCCTCCCTCCCCCGAGCCCTGTTCAGGATCCTTCTTGAGCTCCCAAGATTCTCACCACACCTCCAGGTGCAGGTTCAGCTATACATCCCAGGGAAGGCCTGGAAAATTCCTCTACAATGGGCCCTCTGACTCTGGTGCTACTGACAACTTCATAGATGCAGTGATAGTCCGGGCTCTATGAATCCATGTCCAACAGAAACTTATGCCTGATCTTGTGGAAACAACAGATGGGACCTGTCCCCCAGGCCAGTGATGCAAGGGACCACACAGCTAGAAGCTGCAATACAGGGACAGCGGGAAGCGTTACAGTTCACTATAATCAGTTCTCTGCATTTCCCTCTAATCCTCAGCACAAACTGGCTGGCATGTCATGATCTGCACATCCACTAATGAGAGCAAAAGGGAGATCCTCCATGTCCCCAGAAAATACCAGGACTTCATCAACATCTTCTAAAAGAAAAATGCAGTCACACTGCCCCCACACCAAGACTGTGACTGTCTGATAGATCTGCAACCCAGGGTCAATATGCTGTATGGCCAGATCTATGCAACATTGGAGCTGGAACTTCTGGCCTTCCTTGAGTATATCCATATATACTGAAGGGCTCATACATTGTGTAATGTCTCCTGGTCCTGCTAGGGATTCAATCCTCTTTGTATAGAAAAAAAAAAGTTGGGTCCCTATGTCTCTGTGTAGACTAATGGATGCTAAACCAAGAGGCATTTTGGATCCAATACTCCTTCCACTGATCCCAGAGCTGCTGAACCATATCCAATCTGCTTGGGTGTTCACCAGACTGGATCTTCAGTGAGCCTGGTACAGTATACACCAACCGTAAGAACCTAGAGTATTTATATAAAGCCAGAGCCTGAAGCAACAACAGCTCCGATGGGAGCTATTCTTTTTCCATTTTGATTTCACTATGACTCATCAACCTGAAACCAAGAACAACAAAGCCAACACTCTGTTGTGCAAGAGGGGATACTACAAGGAGGAAGAGAACATAATTGGGAAAGACCCTTCCTTCTCAAACTTCACAACTTCCTCAACACCAGAGTGCAACATGATCTCCTTACTTTAATCCGGTTGGCTGCGCAAGACGACCTGCTGGCCAAGATGACTGCAGTTTCCCCAGAGCAACCCAATGGTAATACCAGGCAGTAGTGTACTGTGATAGATGGAATAACATATGTCCTGCCAGGGTGCCCCCTCTTGAAAATACTCTGGATATGCCACAATGCCCCTTAATGAGGCATTTTGACCACTCCAAAACTTTATGTCTGACCTCCCACCTCTTTTTGGTGACCCCCAGATATGGACAGTGATTCAGACTTATATGTTGCAGGAGCTGACATGTGTTTGTGCAAAAGTTACACTCACAAAATGCCTTGGCACCTTTATGCCCCTAGAAACTCCCACTTGACCTTGGACAGTGATTGTCATGGACTTGATACCAGAACTCCCTGAATTGAATAAATGCATCACCATACTCACAGTGGTAGATCAGCTGACTAAGATGGCTCACTTCATTCCTTGTGCATAACTGGCCACCGCAACAGCTCAACATCTATTCACATGCAACTTTTGTCTGCATGGGCTCCCTGAATGTATCAAATCTGACAGAGGGTCCCAGTTCATCTCCCAATTTTTGGCGTGAAGTTGTCTGACTATTAAACATCCATACCTGCTTATCATCTGCGCACCACCCCCAAACAGATGGCCAAGACAGAGTAAACCAAGTGCTAGAATGATACATGTGGTGTTTCACAAACTGCCATCAGGATTACCGGTCCTCTCTCCACCCATACACCACATTTGCATATAACAACACTGATCATGTCTCCACAGTCAAAAGTCCCTTTTTTGCCAATTATGGTTTTCATCCCATGCTCCCAATTGCCTCCCAAAACCTGGAGGCCTGAGATATAGTATAGCAAATCCACCACATTCAGGAAGAATGCAAGGAACACATGGTAGAATCAAAGGAAGCCTACAAGCAAATATGTGGATTGCCAGAGACCGGAGAGCCCAGAATTCAAGGTGGGCTGGAAGGTCTGGCTCTCAACCAAACACCTCCACACAAACAGTTCATCCCATAAACTAGATGAGTGTTTCTCAATCTTTTTGATACCACGGACTGGCTTGTTGCCTTCCTAAACTGCATCAGGGAGATCTCAGGGACCAGCAGTAGTCCACGGACCAGTCTTTGAGAAACACTGAACTAGATCACTGATATTCAAGACCAGTTCAGATTTGCCAGCTAACTACCCTGTCACTGTTAAACTCTGCCTGCCGAGATCACTCAAAATGCACGCAGTCTTTCATTCACAGAAAACCCATGTCTAGACCTAACGCAAGCACCTCTGCCACCCTTCTAGCTCCAGAGCCATGAAGAATACCTTGTCCAGGGCATATTGGACTCCATGCTCAAAAAGGGGAAATTATGGTAACTTGTGGACTGGGAGGGGTATGGTCCTGAGGACCCATGCTGGGAACTGGGCCTCCCCACTCCCAACTTAATAGAGGCTTTCTACAAAAGCTACCCAGGCGATGCAGAAGGATTGCCCCAAAGGGTGAAAGAGTGGTACAGTATAAGGAGAAGCAGGTCCAGAACCTGGGTTTGCAGATTCCATGGCTGGCAACCACCCCCAAAGTAAGGGACTAAAAGTCAGATGGGCAGAGCCTAGGATAGCGGACATTCCCACAATGCCAGTGGGAGGCCATGCACAGCCACAGTCATGGATCATGGTGGAGAGTAGGCACTGCAGGAAGTACCACCCAAGGGAGCCAGAGTGACAATACCTTGTGGCCCTCTGATTGGCCAACCACCCTATTTAACCCTGGAGGGTGCTCCAGGAAGTTGTCTGGGCAACCACACAGACATTGGGCCTGCTGCGACTCCAGACCTCACCTTGTCTCCTGATCTCCTGACCCTAATTTCTGCCTCCTGATTCTAGCCCAGTACTACCTATGATTTCCGGTTTCTGATCCCAGCCTGCCTTTGACCCTGACTCTTGCTTATTGAACCCGGCTCACTGACTACCATCTCTCACCTCAGCCCAGCTGTGACTGCTTGGCCAGACAGCCTACGAACCAATCTCTTACATCTATGCTGCCACCTAACAGTTCTGGCAGCAGACACACCCACCAAGTCATGAGCCTCAGAGGCCCACACACACACCACAGGATGTGCTGCCTGTGGAGGGCCTGATTGACAGGATATTCCCAATTCCTGATTGGTCCAGACATACTAAAGTCTGTGGAAAATACAGGAAGTTCATCTGTGCAGCTAGGCAGAATCCCAGCTAGCTTCTGCTAAAGACTCTGCTTCCTTGTTGTGCTTCTGATACCTAGTTTCTGACTCGGCCTTGTCTTCTGCATCTGACTTCTGGTTTCTAATCCTGTATTGACAAATGACTGTTTCCTGATGTTTCGTCCTGTCTCGTGCCACTTGGCTAACTACCCATGACCCAGCACTGACATCAAGGGGCCATGTGGTAGGTGAAGCATATAACACAACACATTATTGTTCTTTATTTAAGCACACACAGAGTACAGGTCATATAGAAAACAACCACCAACCTGAACAAAACATCCTTCACTCAAGCTCACCCTTCCCTTGGGAGTCCTTCTTGGGGGTCCAGCTGGTTCAGGTAGACAGGATCCCCCTGTGCCTTATCAGGCTCCTGAAGCAACTTCCCTCAGCTTGAGCTGATGAAAATGGCCAAGGACCCCTAATCAGCTCCTGTCCTTTATAACCTTCCAGTCCCTCTGTCAGAGGACTACTAGATCAGCATCCTCAAACTACCAAGTGACTCTGTTACCAGGCAACTCTTCCCCTAACAATCAAGTTTTCCTGGTTGGGAGCCACTCCTGCACCTCAACCCCCTGCCCTGAGCCCCCTCCTGCACCCCAACACCCTGCCCTGAGCCCCCTCGTAAACCCCATATCCCTCCTCTGCTCCAATCCCTTGCCCTGAGCCCCTTCCTGTACATTGGACCCCCTCCCACACCCCACACTCCAACCCCCTGCCCCAGCCCTACACTCATAGCCCTGCATGCAATTTCCACACCCAGATGTTGCCCTCGGGCCAAAAAGTTTGCCCACCAATGCTCTTTGTCAGCCTTGTATCACTATGCCTTGGAATTTCAACCCAACATGGAGGCAAAAGCACAAAAGAGAAAGCAACTATCCTGCACACTCAAAATGGAGATGGTGGCTTGATAAAGATATACAGAGAGCATTCATAATCTCGCAGAGAATTCATAAATTGTACAGATAGAGTCCCCCAATCATCATAGAACACTTGTGACATTTTCAGAACGATAGAGTGCTATGAAGCATCCAAACAGGATGAGCTTGGAGACAAGTGTCCCCTTCACTTCCTTCCCCTTTCCCCATCATTTGATTCTCCTGTCTCCTGGGCCCTTAGTTCCATTCCTCCTCCTGCTGATTGCTGTAATACGAATGGATAGAGAACTGGGGTGTGGTGCGTGGCTGGAATCTATCCCATTCAAAAAGACATGCTGCTGTGTATTGGACCTGCTGCCCAGTGGCCAGGGGCCTTTACAGCTAGTTCTTTGGAATTATTTTTACCAGAACGCAAAGCAAAGTTTGGCAGTATCTCAGCCTGTTGCAGCTAAAAAAATAAAAGAGGAAAAGCCTCTTTAAAGTTAAACTGAGTTTCAAGCATAGTCCTCATGTATAACCATTTAACAATTACTCATGTCAGAATTTTCTGTACATACTATAATTACAAGTAGCTCCTGAGGGAGCTATAAATGAAAGCAATTAAAGAAAAAATGCAAATACAACGGCCCTTTATAGTCTGTTTCCCTTGTTATTTGTCTGAGACAAACAAGATGGAGCAGAGGGGAAAAAAAATCAAAATTAAAACAAAAAAGCGGAAAGTGTGGTTGTAAAATAATAAAAGTTGTCAGGGAGATGCCAAGGGAAGTGCAGTTTGTGAAACAACTTTTAACTTATTCTTAAAATGACTGAAGTTCAAGTTGACAGTATCCCCCGGAGTTACTCTTTTGAATAAGAGCAAAAACACAGGAAATGTGTTTGTTTCGTTTTTTCAAAGATTTCCCATATCATTTAAATAAATAAATGGAGATATCCCATCTCCAAGAACTGGAAGGCACCTTGAAAGGTCATTGAGTCCAGCCCTCTGTCTTCACTAGGCAGGACTAAGTACTGATTTTGCCCCAGATCCCTAAGTAGTCCCCTCAGGGATTGAACTCACAACCCTGGGTTGAGCAGGCCAATGCTCAAACCGCTGAGCTATCTTTAGATTGACGACTCTAAAGATGAGACAGGCACCTATCAATGGGGACAAGATAGTTGTGATCAAACCTAACATGGGATAACTCCCCAAGAAACTTGAAAGAACAAGATAAAGGATGAGAAGGACAATTTAAGAAAACAAGCACTCGTCAAACCACCATTGATTACAGCATGACAGTGCAAAACTCATTGGTCCCAATGAAGGAAAATCACTATATAAACAGGGTGCCTTGCCATGAAACTTTGGGTTCGTCCTGCCAAGACTTCTCCAGAGCATCATGTCGCGACCAACAGAACCTGGCTCCTACCTACCCTTGATCAACCTAGCTGGCCACTAGATTGATCCGGACTCTAGACTGCTAACTATTACATTGACTGGTGTGTGCCTTTTTCCCTAAAAAAGATCTTGTGTGCTTCTTATAAGCATACTATCATGAGCTCTGGAACGTTCATATAAAATGACATCAGATTCTGCCTGAAGACATTTTACATGCCATTGATAAACAAGATCATCAAAAACTGACAGTTTGCTTGCCACATTACAAAACTCTTACAAATAAATTTGTGAACTCATGTGTTCCTATTTAACACAGAAAGATCTACATATCTAGCCTCCTTTAAATGCCTGGAGGGCATGTTTATATCTGACTTCACACTAACAGGTTCTGGATTATATTAACTTCAGAAATTACAATTGCTGATAAAGTTCATCTGTTCACCGAGAGATGGTGAAACATTGTTTATCTGACAAATATCAATGCAATTATTATTTGTGGAAACCCATAAAAGAAATGTGGTTCTCAATAACGTCACAATTTAACATAAAAACACTCGGGAGTGGGCTAGGATGAGACCATTCAACCCACCTCGCTGCCAGCACGTTCCCCCTCTAAATACCTTATTTAGCCATAGTCAAGTGAACATATTGCTGCCCCTTTTTTACCCAAGTAGCCAGTCAAAGTTTGGGGCCCTGAGGATGTTTCAGCTGGAAGTAGAAACTGACAGAGTCTGGTATTGTCTTTGGTGTAATCTTGTTTATTTATAAGGAACATACAAAGTCCGGCTTAACTGAGTGCAGTGGGAACCATGAACCAAAAGAGCATTTTATTAGCTTGCAGCCCCAAGCTGCTTTAGGCAACACTGGACCCCAAAGCTTTCGTCTAACTTTTTGCAGGGTCACACTGTGCTTTGCTTTCTCTCTCTCACTCACACGCCAGCCTGGTCACAACACCCAGTAGGACCATCCACCCACATGGTGCTAACTTCTGGGCAGATTCTATTAGGCCTTGTTTTAAGTGTCACCCTTAGTGTTTCTTACAATTATCTTAAGTGAAGGGCACCTACACACAGAGTCTCAAAGAGGTTAGTGATCCAAGCACTCACCGGTATCTCTCAGCATAGCATTATAAAGAAAAAAGAGGTGGCTTATTTTCCCCTGTGCATTCAAACTACTGTACTAAGCAAGGCTGAGATTTACAAAGAAACTCAAGGAGTGTGAGGTTCAATGTCTATTGAAATTCAATGGGATTTGGGCACCTCTCTCCATTCAATTTACATAGAATAGAATCATAGAATATCAGGGTAGGAAGGGACCTCAGGAGGTCATCTAGTCCAACCCCCTGCTAAAAGCAGGACCAATTCCCAACTAAATCATCCCAGCCAGAGCTTTGTCAAGCCAGGCCTTAAAAACCTCCAAGGAAGGAGATTCCACCACCTCCCTAGGTAACGCATTCCAGTGCTTCACCACCCTCCTAGTGAAATATAGTGTTTCCTAATATCCAACCTAGACCTCCCCCACTGCAACTTGAGACCATTGCTCCTTGTTCTGTCATCTGCCACCACCGAGAACAGCTGAGCTCCATCCTCTTTGGAAACCCCCTTCAGGTAGTTGAAAGCAGCTATCAAATCCCCCCTCATTCTTCTCTTCTGGAGACTAAACAATCCCCAGTTCCCTCAGCCTCTCCTCATAAGTCATGTGCTCCAGCCCCCTAATCATTTTTCTTGCCCTCCGCTGGACTCTTTCCAATATTTCCACATCCTTCTTGTAGTGTAGGGCCCAAAACTGGACACAGTACTCCAGATGAGGCCTCACCAATGTCGAATAAAGGGGAATGATCACGTCCCTCGATCTGCTGGCAATGCCCCTACTTATACCACCCAAAATGCGGTTAGCCTTCTTGGCAACAAGAGCACACTGTTGACTCATATCTAGCTTCTCGTCCACTGTGACCCTAGGTCCTTTTCTGCAGAACTGCTACCTAGCCATTCGGTCCCTAGTCTGTAGCAGTGCATAGGATTCTTCCATCCTACATGCAGGACTCTGCACTTGTCCTTGTTGAACCTCATCAGGTTTCTTCTGGCCCAATCCTCTAATTTGTCTAGGTCCCTCTGTATCTGATCCCTACCCTCCAGCATATCTACCACGCCTCCCAGTTTAGTGTCATCTGCAAACTTGCTGAGAGTGCAGTCCACGCCATCCTCCAGATCATTAATGAAGATATTGAACAAAACCGGCCCCAGGACTGACCCTTGGGGCACTCCGCTTGAAACCGGCTGCCAACTAGACATGGAGCCATTGATCACTACCTTTTGAGCCCGACAATCTAGCCAGCTTTCTATCCACCTTATAGTCCATTCATCCAGCCCATACTTCTTTAACTTGGCGGCAAGAATACTGTGGGAGACCGTATCAAAAGCTTTGCTAAAGTCAAGGAATAACACGTCCCCTGCTTTCCCCTCATCCACATAGCCAGTTATCTCATCATAGAAGGCAATTGGGTTAGTCAGGCATGAGTTCCCCTTGGTGAATCCCTGCTGACTGTTCCTGATCACTTTCATCTCCTCTAAGTGTTTCATAATTGATTCCTTGAGGACCTGCTCCATGATTTTTCCAGGGACTGAGGTGAGGCTGACTGGCCTGTAGTTCCCCAGATCCTCCTTCTTCCCATTTTTAAAGATGGGCACTACATTAGCCTTTTTCCAGTCGTCCAGGACCTCCCCCGATCGCCATGAGTTTTCAAAGATGATGGCCAATGGCTCCGCAATCACATCCGCCAACTCCTTTAGCACCCTCGGATGCAGCACATCTGGCCCCATGGACTTGTGCTCATCCAGTTTTTCTAAATAGTCCCGAACCACTCCTTTCTCCACAGAGGGCTGGTCACCTCCTCCCCATACTGTGCTGCCCAGTCCAGCAGTCTGGGAGCTGACCTTGTTTGTGAAGACAGAGGCAAAAAAAAAGCATTGAGTACATTAGCTTTTTCCACATCCTCTGTCACTAGGTTGCCTCCCTCATTCAGTAAGGGACCCACACTTTCCTTGACTTTCTTCTTGTTGCTAACATACCTGAAGAAATCCTGCAGAACTTTTGGATGAGGAAAGCCACATTCATGGGACTGTGTGGTGAGCTCACCCCAGCCTTGTGGTGCAAGGACACAAAATGAGAGCTGCCCTACCATTGGAGAAGGTCCCAGGAGGAGGTGGGGTCCAGAGACGGCTAAAGATTTGTGTATGTCCAGTGATCATATCCGACCTTCTCCTTTGGAGTACAATGCAGTGAGTACTGTACTTCAGCAGGGCCAAACTGCAGAGGGATGGGTGTTGAGTGCAGTGGGAGTCCGCAGTGCTGGACTGTGAGGGGGGTACAGACTGGAGCCATGACATTGATAAGAGTGTGTTGGCAGTGTCTGGGGGGAGCTTGGGAAAGAGTTTTGTGACAGTGGCTGCAGGGGAGGGCAGGCGCGGAGCTGCTCAGTTTGCAGAGCTAGTATTGCCTGGAGCGTGTCTGCTTGACGCTCTATAACCTTTAAGAGCCACTCCATGGCTTCATTCTGGTGTGCCGCATTCTCCTTTCCATCCCTCTTCTTGCTGTCCCGCCACTCCTTCAATTCCTGTTTCTCAGCAGCGGAGTGCATCATAACATCACACAGAAAGTCCTCCTTAGTTCTTCTTGGCCGCTTTCTAATTTTGCACAGACGTTCAGACGCCAATAACAAAGAGGGAGGCTGGGCTTCCAGGGTCATCTCAGTGAAATTTTAATGCAACATTTTACAGAAGCAGCATTGTTTGCAACACAGAACACTGATTCAGTGATTTAAAACACAGCCAGTACTCACACACCTGTCACTAACTGGCTGACCCCAGGAAAGCACACGAGACACAAGACCCCCAAAATAGTGAGTAGCCACAGGGGCAGGGTAAATCAATCTTCCCGGACCCTGCTTTACACTGGGCACATGGCTTTTGGGGAGAGCCAGCACTGTAGGGGGGGCCAGATTATCATTCCTGTCCCCACACTTTCCACAGGGTGTGATCATTATGGAAGATATCTCGCTGCTGAGGGTGAGCAGGGACTCAAGGGAGGGTCTTCTCCAAGACTGCGGCTTCCACCCTGGCCTCCATCTGGCTCGCCTATGCAGCAATGGTACAATCCCACCCCCCCCATGACAGCACAGTGGCGCAGGAAAGTTACTGTTAATGGGGCAAGAAACAAAGCAGCTCTGCTGAAGAAACTGCAGCAGCGGATTGCCCAGTATCTCCACAAGAGTTTCCTGGAGATCTCAGAGAGAAATTCCTGTGAAGTGAGAGAGTCAATCAACAGCCTGTTCCGCTGCTCAGACTAGGCATGCGGTGGGAGACAAGCCTGCTTTCTGCAACTCTCCTGCCCCCAACAACTCACTTCAGCAATTTCCAAAATCAAATCCACTTACCAGGGGCCTCCTCTCCTATTTGCGCTTCACCAACATCCGACAGCTGTGACTGGCTGGCCTCCTCCAGGATAGAAAAGAGCTCCTGGCTGCATGCATCTCTGACCTCCGAGTCATCCTCTGCCTCTGGGTCCCCCACCCCCTCCACATCCTCATCCAAGATTTCATCCTCCTGGCTCGGTTCACTCTTGACTGGCATGCGAGCCAACGAAGTATCCACAGTGGTCTTCACAGTGGATGTGGGGTCGCCGCCAAGTATTGCATCCAGCTCTTTGTAGAATCGGCAGCTTGTGGGCGCAGCACTGGAGCAGCGGTTTGCCTCCCATGCCTTGTGGTAGGCGTTCCGCAGCTCCTTCACTTTGACTCTGCACTGCAATGTGTCCCAGTCATGGCCCCTTTCTGTCAGGCATTGTGAAATCTGTCCATAGGTATCATAATTCCTATGGCTGAAGCGCAGCTGGGACTGCACAGCCTCCTCTCCCCACATGCTGATGAGGTCCAGTAGCTCGGCATTGCTCCAAGCAGGGAATCGCCTGGCGCATGGAGCAGGCAGGGCCATCTGGAAAGATGCGCTGAGACCACTCCACGCATCACCGAGCAAACAGGAAGGGGACTTTCAAAATTCCAAAGGAATTTACAGGGTGGGGATGACCCTTGGTCACCTGAGGACAGGGCAGTAGAGTTCAAACCAATAACCAGAGAGGCAAGAACAGGCATTGTGGGACACCTCCCGGAAGCCAATTGCAGCATTGTAATCGACCAGTGTCTACAGTGGCACCGCGGTGCTGTAGCCCCAGCGCAGAAAGCTGTACTCCTCTCATTGGGGTGTTTTTTTTAAAGTGCTGCAACTGCGCAGTTTCTGAGGACTAAGTGGCTTGGCAGTGTGTACATCTCTGGAGTTACAGTGCAGAAAGTTTCTTTACTGCGGAGAAATTTCCCAGTGTAGACAGGGTCTCAGACACACACCTGAGACACAATTCCTCCCTTGCTTCCTCCTTGCTCCAAGGTGGTAGTAATTTGCTGCTACAACAAATTAGGAGGCCCTCTGCCCTGCCTTAGTTGTGCTCATCAGCAGTGAAGCACCCTCAAGCAAGTGGGAAAGACAGAACTAAAGATCTGTCCATTCCCTGCTCCCACCTGCTTCAGAGAGTTTACTCTGTCTTATTCCCTTGTAGAGACCAGCATCCTGGTAGCTGGCCATATGCAGAGTGGGGAATATGCTGCACCATCTTCAAGGATCATGCAGTGAGCAGGAAAGCCTGCACTGCTCCCAGGAGCAATTCTGGTAGGGTCAGACTCTTGGAGACTCTAGTTGGAGACCTCACAGACTGTGTGGCCCCTCAGAACCCCCTCTGATGCACCTGATGACATAGCAAAATCTACTGATGTGCCAAGTAGGCAAGTATTCCAAGGCACCATCTAGCCTTTTGAGGTGCAGAAAAAATTAACAATAGTTTGCCTACCTGCAATTTGACAATCGTTATTAAACTAAGCAAAGGAGTGTATGGTTCACAGAAACCTATAAAAAACATAGGGCCAGATCTCAGGCCTGCCAAATCTCTTTAATTCTCCTTTGTGCTGCCAGAGTGGTACAAAAGTGCCCCAAGTGGACAGCTGGGAATTTTTCTGGCTTGGGGGAAACCCCAATGTAACATAAGTGCTATGCCAGATATGGGGGGCATTTCAGGGGGCATGTTGAGGTCAGAGCAGTTTTGGCTGAACTATTCTGTGCACAAGTGACCCTGCTTGTGTATCAGCCTCTAGCCAAAGTCAGTGCAACTTAGAGTGGCCCTGAAACTGCTCTAAGTTGTGCCAGCCTCAAGAATTGAGGGGTGTGGAAAGGTGGCAAAAAGCCACCTTTGTGCTCCCCTTCCTGCCCCCCCCCCCCCACCATAAGGTGTGCTGAGTGCTGTTCTGCTTCTGGCCCATAGTGCAGACAAAAACTCTCCTCCATATTACATGGTTTCAGGGAGTTCTCCCCTTTATGCTCAAGCGTGCTCTCTTGCTTTAACTCCTGAACACATTTGCAAGAGAAGATCTTGGTTTCTTAAAAGACAATTTAATGCTTATTTTTGGCTTTGTCATCTCGTTGTGATTTCATAATGATCTCCACAACAACCGTCTGGTGTCCAAACAAGACTGTGATTTCAGATGAGGCAGCAGGAGTAGACTCAGGCTTAAGAAAAAAAGATTGTATTTTTCTGCAACACACAAAAATTTATTGGGATGCAGGAAAAAATGCTGCTACTTTGAATGTGGTTAACCTGGGAAAGAAACCCACAATTTTGCAGTGTCCTAGTGGCCACCAAGTTGTAGCTGCCCTTCTGAATTAAGAAGCTGCAAGGAGGGTTTTTGAAGTTTTAAAACATTTGGGTTTCATTTTTAAAGACTTACTGGAGTATTGTCAAATTTGTAAATGCCTGGATAGCGCTGCATTGGAAAGTGGGAGCAGAGTGTCTGGGCTGTGGAACATATTAATCATGGAACACTCCACATCACAGGATATTCTTAAAAACCTACCGTATAAACTCATTCATAAGCCAAATATTTTTGGTAAAAAAGTGACGCATCAAAGAGTGGAGGTCTGCTTATAAATGGGTCTACACCAAAATTTGATGATTTTAAACTCTAAGGAATCATTGAATTGAATATCTAATACATTGTCGTTTTGTTTACCTGGAGTGTCTGCGGGCATGGCGTGCCACTTCCCGCAGCTCCCATTGGCTGGGAACAGCGAACCGCGGCCACAGAGAGCTGAGGGGCTCCACGCCTGCAGACGCTCCAAGTAAACAAAACGTCCTGACCCGCCAGCGGCTTACCCTGATGGGCCGGGAGCCGAAGTTTTCCAACCCCTGAAATATAGGGTCGGCTTATGAAAGGGTCATACAGTTTTTGCTATTTTTACCTCACCATCTTGGGGTGGGGTCGGCTTATAAACGAACGGGCTAATGACCGTATATACAGTATACGGTCAGCAAGAATACTAGCCTGTAAACTCTTCAACGCAGGGACTGACTCTTTGGTATATGTTTGTACAGTGCCTAGCCCAATGGGTCCCTGGCCTCTAGCTGCTACTGCAATACGAATAATATCTCAAGATATGAGCTTGCAAATTATCCTACACAGTTGATCCTTTTCAATTGCTTCTTCCAGTTGCTTCATAGAGCAAGATGGGGGTAGAAGTTAGGAGGACTAGAATTACTATCTCAGATCAGACTAGTGGTGCATCTGGTCCATTATCCTCGCTCTTTTTGTTGTTGCTCTTCATTTCTGGTACTTGGTCACTTGTAGTGTATACCACAGCAGCATGAATTTGGACTTCATTAACCCAGGACAGTGGTACTAAGCTCACTGCTGAATTTGTGTCCCTGCAGAACACAGTATTCCACTATCTACTAACTAAGAGGCTGGTTAATATTTTATAGTGCTCTCCAATGTGTTCACAAGATGCTAGCCAGAAAAGAAAAATATTTAATTTTTTTCATCTAAAGGGGTTTGAATAAATACATACTGTTCATCAGGCAATAAAAGCACTTATTTCTCTTGCCAAATAAAACTATTTGAAGTTAACTTTTCAGTTTCTCTGTAAAGTCTTCTTCATTTCGTTTAAATTGTCTACATAGTACATCACTCACTGAAAATGCCTGCAAAGTTAGTGATAAGATTTTTATCAGGCTGCAAGAATAGGAAAAACATGCACTATCCGTGTTTCTGTGTCACTACTATGTTGACTTATAGATGTGGAAGAAATAATTCAAATATTTTACATTTTAAGGAGTGTTTTACAACCCAAATCACCCTTTTTTAAAAAGTTGTTTTCTGAGTAAGGTTTGTACTGAATGAATCTGAGGCCTGAAATTTGCAGGATGGACACATCCTTAGAGTGAGATATAGAAAAGAAGAACTCTGACTGAAAGTAGGTCTTAACAAATGAGCCACCAAAAAACAAAACGGAGGGGGATGGGAGGTTAAAAATCTGACAGAGACTAAAGGAAGGTAGAATATCTGCCAGTAGGATTAAAAGACTGAAAAGTGAAGAGAAGAGGCAGAGCCCCAAAGAAAGTAGTACAGAGCTAGTCTGTGGCACCCATGTGCTTATAATTTTGAATTTGTTGGCACAAGGCAGATAAGAGGGGTGCAGAGTGGGCAGGGTCTCAAGAAGTCTGACTCAGCCAGGGCTCTTCCTAGAAGCTCCCAGGTAGCACATGCTTGCTACATGACTCTTGAAAAAGGTGCAACATATTCCCCTCTTATGTATGGCCAACTACAGTACTAGCATGCTGGCTTGTGTAGAGGGAGGGGGTGCAGCCATCACTTCCTATCCCTCTCCCCTTTTCAGGCACCTAGCTAGCAACAATGGGGCAGATCATTGGCTGGTGTAAATCATCATAGCTCCACTGATGTCAATGGAGCTATGACAATTTACACCAACTGAAGAATTGCCCCCCTGAGTTTCCTAGTAACAAGCAGGGACTACACTTCCTGCCAGGATTCTGGTCTCACCTTGCCCTGGGTGCAAGAACAGAAGAAAACTCCTTGCACCCTCCCTCAGCTTTCCCACATGCACTGGGACAGGCCAGAATCTGACCCAGGGTATCATGTTTCTCTCAATGAGAGTTCCCTGCATGTAATGAAAGTGGAATATTGGAGCAGGGATCTGCCATATGGATCTGTAACGGGAATTTTATCTTGAAACTCAAAATTAAATCTTTTGTCAATATTGTGTATTCTAAGAGTGATTAAAACATATTCTGTATAATTCCAATTCACTTAATTTATTAAGATAGCGTGAAAAATGAAAACACTCAAAACTTCATATCTGCAAGAAATAAGGGAGTAAGTTGCATGGTGTGCATGTTTTTATCTACAACATCAATAAGTAACAGCGCAGCTTCCATAAATGAAGTGAAACAAGTGGATTCATTTTACAAAACTAGTACTGTATATATTCGTCCATAAGCCAAATTTTTGTAGTAAAAAAGGGAAGCACCAGAGAAGGGGGTCGGCTTATGAATGGGTATAGAGAGGGAGAGGTGGGACACAGCCCCTCCCCCCAACAGAGGGAGTAAGGAGAGGCAGCACAGCCAGCAGAGCCAGAAGGGAAGAAGCAGGGCCAGAGTCTCTCCGCTTCTGGCCACGCTGCTCTCCTCCCAGCCTCCAAAGCAGCTGCAGCTCCTGGGCTGGCAGACTGCGGCCATGCCGCTCGGCCCTGCCTCCCAGAGCAGGCTGTGGCTGCGCCACCCGGCCCACTGGAGCACGCTGCGGCCATGCCACCTGGTCTGGCCCGCCGGAGCAGGCTGCAGCCGTGCTGCCCAGCCTGCCGGAGCAGCTCCAACCGGGCCAGAGACATCCTCCCCTGACAAGGTGGGAAGGGATGAGGAGAGTGTGGGTGTCCCGGGCTAGGGGTGGGGTCATGTGGGGGGTGGTCACAGGGGTTACTACCCTGACCCCCAGCTTCTCCCCCCCAAAACATTACCCTACCAGTTGCTGTCCCGGCTCGTCAGGGTAAGCAGCTGGTGCACCGGGACACTTTGTTTACTTGAGTTTACCTCCATGCCTGCGGACGCTCAAGGTAAACAAACCATCTCGGCCCGCCAGCGGCTTATCCTGATGGCCCGGGAGCCAAAGTTTGCTGACCCCTGAATTATAGGGTCGGCTTATGAACGGGTTATAAAAATTTTCCATTTTTACTTATCCATCTTGGGAGGGTGGGGGAGGGGGGGGTCGGCTTATAAATGAACCGGCTTATGATTGAGTATATACGGTAAATGTAGAATGACCAGTAAAATTTTAAACAAAATTCACTCTACTTTTTCAGAAAATGTGATTAAATAACTAATGTGCAATCTAAAATGATTATAGTGCAATGTGTCTTGGAAACACAGGTCTGGGTGCCACACTAAACAGCATCGCAGCTGTTCACATACAATACTTTCTCAATGCCACCAGAAGCAAGTCTTTTTTCTTTAAAGTGTTTAACAGGAAGAAGTGGTCTACCAAGCACATCACATGACCTAAACATTCCTGTTTGTAATCAGAAAACATCTAACCGAAGCACTAACATGTTCTTAAGCAAGATTACCATCTCTACATCTCCAGTCTGGTCTCAGCTGAGTTGATGGTATTTAAAATGGACTGAAAACTGGATGAAGGACGGTATACAAAGAGGAATGATAAATGGCAAGGTATCATGTTTGGGGAAGATGTCTAATGGGATGCTGAAGGGATAAGTATTAGGACCAGCTATATTTAAGTTTTCCTAATGATCTGGAAGAAAAGATCCAAAACCAGACCATTAATTAAATGCAAATTATTATTATTATTACTAAGCTGCAAAGTGTGCAAATCATGACAATAATGAAAAGTTATAGACTGGCCAGAATAATAACAATGTAAATTTAAGCCTAAAAAATACAAACTGATATATCTTGGGATAAGTCATCTGGAACAGATTGAGTGGAAGGATATACTGTATTTGGAGAACATTAATGCCAAAAAATACCTAGGAGCAACAGGAGTGAACTGAATACATGATGTAGCTGCAAAATGCCAATGCAGATTTCAACTGTGGAGAGTAAGTGTCTCAGTGCTGCGAGTGGGGAGTCTCTCTGTAGATGACACTGGGAATATTGGGCAGATCATTACAAAATAAAACTCTAAAAATAAGGAATAATAAATAAATAAAACCAAATAATATCCATATCCTCCAGTCATTGTGCACACACAGCTCCTTCTTTGTGTGTGGGGGTGTGAGAGAGAGGCTACAGGAATGGATCCATGAAAAGTACACGTAGACAATCCAGATGACAACTAATGGGGTTATAATTGTCTGCAAGTATTCAAAGGGCATAAAAAGGAAAGAGATTGTGTGAGTAACCCAAGGGTGCATAATGATGACAGGAGTAATGGGATGACACTGCACAATGGAAAGTTTAGATGATCATCAGAATATTTTCCAAACATAGGGCTAGCTCATGCCACCAAGTTCCATGTGTGGAGGGGACCCTTTGGGCACAGATTTCACCCCTCCCATGGCGGAATCAGCCAACCCTATGCAGTTTCTCCCCATTCCTAGGACATCATGGAGGGCCTTTTGTGCAGGTGGGATCCATGGGCAGAGAGGCACTGGGTGGGCTAGAAATAGAGGCAGAGTGGCTCCATGTTGGGCAGCAGTGGTGTTGGGGGGATGGATGTTGTCCCACCTCTAGCTTCATAGAGCTTACCTGGAATAGATTCAGCATTATCTGTATTATGCAGAGCCCAATCTGTGGCAAAAACCAGCCCTCAAGGAGACTTCCTTAGGCAAGCTATAGCCTGGAGGAGGGGAAAGGGGAAGTGCTTCTCAACTGTGTTGTGATGGGGGAAGGGACTCACTTTGAATTTGTGTTTGATGGTCCATTCACATATCTGCAGATCTTTAGGGTGTCTTGCTAGACAGTACACAGCCCTTGAGAAGACTATGCATTGGAATGGGGATGGACAAAATGACCTATCAAGTCTTTTCCATAACTAATATCTGGGATTCTCTTACTAAGTGACAAATAAATAAAATACTGTTTAGTCAAGGGAGTTGGAAGAAAACATAGCAGAAGCAAACAGGCAGCACAGGAACATGTGGGTGGGTTGGGGGGGGGGGAGGAGGCATCAGCTGCTCAAACATCTCTAGCCATATATGAGATGGGTGCCATAGAAAAATAAACTCTGGCAAATAAAGCAAAACAAGCGAGGAGAGAAAACGCATGGGTTAACAATTACAATCCTATTATAGAAATCAATGGTTCATCCTCATCTAGGATACTGTGCACTGTACTGTTCACCCCATCTCAAAGAGCACATTGCAGAACTAGAGGTGATTCAGAGAAGGGTGACAAGAAAGATTAGGGACGTGGAAACACATTCATGTGAAGTCAGCTTGAAAAGATTGGGACTGTTTTCCATAGACAGGAGATAAATGAGGGTATGTCGACATTGCAATCACAGAGTGTGACTGCAGTTTGTGTAGCTAACCTCAAGCTAGCTTTCATCTAGCTAGCTCGGTTACCAGTAGTCATGAAGCCGCAGCAGCATGAGTGTCAGTGTGGGCTAGCTACATGAGTGATTACTCAGAGTTCTGGGTGGGTTCATACAGCCCATGCTGAAGTATGCACCACCCCGGTTTCACTGCCGTGGTGCTCAAGGTAGCTAGATTAAAGCTAGTTTGGGTATGTCTACATGAGCTGCAACCACACTCCATGACTGCAGTATAGAGATATCATGTTCTTTCTTAGGCTAAAAATGCATCAAATTATGAATGGGCTAGAGAAGGTAGATTGGGGTTATCTATGTCATAACTAGGACCCTACCAAATTCACAGCCATGAAAAATGAATCACGGACCTTGAAATCTGGTCTCCTCTGTGAAATCTGGTGTTTTGTGTGCTTTTACCCTATACTATCAAGATTTCAGAGGGGAGACCAGCATTTCTCAAATTGGGGGTCTTCACCCAAAAGGGAGTTGCAGGGGGGTCACAAGGTTATTTTAGGAGTGGGGTCGTAGTATTGCCACCCTTACTTCTGTGCTGCCTTCAGAGCTGAGCTCCCAGCCAGCAGCCGTTGCTCTCCAGCTGCCCAACTCTGAAGGCAGCACTGCCGCCAGCAGTAGCGCAGAAGAAAGAGCAGCAGTGCTGCAACCCCCCTACAATAACCTTGAGACTCCCCTGCAACTCCCTTTTGGGTCAGGATCCCTACAACTACAACACCAGGACATTTCAGATTTAAATAGCTGAAATCATGAAATTTATGATTTCTAAAACCCTACCACCATGAAATTGACCAAAATGGACTGTGAATTTGGTAGGGCCCTAGTCATAAGACAAAAGCAAGGGAACAGCCAATACAACTTAAAAGGTGAAAAATTCAAAACTGATCACAGGAAATACATTTTCACACAACACCTAATTACACTGTGGATCTCATGGCCACAGAAGGCCATTCACTCCAAGAACTTAGCCAGATTCAAAGAGGGGTTGGACATTTATATGGACAGCAAGAGTTATAATAGTTAATGCAAGCAAACATTGAAACAGATATGAAACTGCATGGTTCAGGGGTTGATCCAAACTAACTATTAGAAATTAATGTGAGATCTTCATAGGGGGCAGATTATCTCGAACAGTGGCCCTAACCAGATGATTCAGAGACAGGATACTGATCTAACAGGAGTACTTGTGGCACCTTAGAGACTAACAAATTTATTAGAGCATAAGCTTTCGTGGGCTACAACCCACTTCTTCGGATGCATAAGTGGGTTGTAGCCCACGAAAGCTTATGCTCTAATAAATTTGTTAG
>NC_048299.1:32594318-32754261 GCF_013100865.1 Trachemys scripta elegans
TCAGGGTAGCAGCCGTGTTAGTCTGTATCCTCAAAAAGAACAGGAGTACTTGTGGCACCTTAGAGACTAACAAATTTATTAGAGCATAAGCTTTCGTGGGCTACAACCCACTTATGCATCCGAAGAAGTGGGTTGTAGCCCACGAAAGCTTATGCTCTAATAAATTTGTTAGTCTCTAAGGTGCCACAAGTACTCCTGTTCTTTTTGAGGATACAGACTAACACGGCTGCTACCCTGATACTGATCTAGTTAGACAACAGGTCTGTTCCCATTGTGGCCATGCCTACGTTCCTAACAGTGATACAATAAATGAAAAGCGTTTAGGAAAGTTCTGTGGGTAAAACTCTGATTTCACCTACAGGTCTATGTGCACCAAGTTTGAAGATCCTAGTCTTTTGAACCATGATCTCTCGACTGCACAGAGCTTTAGTCCTAGAATGTCATTCTCTATGGAGGGGAGCATTCAGAAGGACTGTAGTTTTGCAGAATTCACCACAGAAGAGGATGGTAACAGCTCAGTTAGATCCCAGCTAAATAAGCTAAAGTTTTAGAGTGATAGTGTTGATGGCAGCTGCCTCCACTGTACCACTCTTTCCAGATCATGAGTTCTCAACCAGAGGGTCACAACCAGGTCTGAGGATTGGGTGTCATAATCCCCCGTCCCTTTCTTTATGTCTAACAGGATGGGAGATCCTGGAACTCTTTTCTCTTGTAACATGGGGTCATGGTATGGAAAAGATTGAAAACCATAGTTGTAGATTGCCAAGATGACTAGCTTCCAGCATTGCTATTTCCTTAACATTCATAGCACAGCATTCTCCAAGAAAATGGCTGCACACACAATTAATGCTGAAAACAGTCACCTAGCCTATTCTTCTAGGAAGTATGGAGTACCAGTGACTCTTGCATTAGCCACAGCTAGAAAAAAAAAAATCCACGGAACTGCATATTTTTCTTGGGGAGGTGGGGGACATTTCATAACACTGTTCATGACAGATGGGAAGCCAACATACTAGAGCAGTTGCATTAAGTTTGTGGTACAAGTGGCAAAGTAGACTCTAGCTAGGGTAGTTTAAGAGCAAGTTTAAAAATGCTTCCAGTTACTGGACTTAAAAAAAATCAAAATGACATATCAATACAGTGATGTGGAAGAGTCCTTTTCTTAAGCAGATTTGTGGCACTACAGCTTCCTCAACTGATTATCTCTGAGTAGAAAATTTGACAATGTTTCCAATTAACATTGTTTAGGTCAGTGATAGACTGAGTGGCTCTTCAGTGTGTCTACTGTGGCTCTTTGCAGCACAGGATATTGAAACACTGTGTGATTTAAGTATTAACCAGTCTAAGTTATTAACCAATCAGGATGCTTTTATTAGGTTATTAACCAATTGTAGCTGATAAAATAATACTTGGTCAGTGTGACGGAATCCCCGGGGTGCAACCTGGAACTGGGGTACTGCTGGGCCCCCTAGCTCTCCAGCCGTTTTGTCTCTCACAATGCTTTGCTAGTGACATGCAGCAAATCCCTCCAGGGGCTGTCATCATTCAGCACAACAGCATATGCAACCCCTCACCCAGCTAGATTGCATGAATGCTCCCAGAGCCACTCACGAATCACATGGAGAAAGGCACCAGCCAATTCCCCACAGCTCCCCAGCCTTATACAACAGAGCTGTATCATCTTGCCCTGGTGGGAAGCCTGACTAGTTTAAGTTTATTACCCAGTCTGCCCCTCCCTCAACGTGGAGAGGACATGCACTAGCCTTTGTAACTGAGCTGAGATTTCTCAAGCACTTCAAGCAGAACACACTGTTTTAAGTAAAATATAAAACAGGTTTAACAACTACAAAAAGATGGATTTTAAGTGATTATAGGAGATAGGCATAAAAGGTCAGAGATAGTTACCAAATAAAAGATAAGTGCACAATATAAATCTTAAACCTTATTACACTAGGCAGTATTTAGATCAAGCAATTTTCTCACCCCACTGGATGTTACAGTTTGTAATACACAGGTTTCTCTCTTAAACCTGGGACCAGTCTTCTCAGTTGAAGTTCTTTGTCTTCTCAGCATCCTTGGTGCTTCCCACATAGGTGGGGGAGGAGAAAGGCCAAAGCATGATGCCACTATCCCCTATTTTATATCCTTAGTCCATGTGCCTAGAAGACACTTGCCCAGACATTCCTGGTGGGCTTTGGTGAGTCACAGGGTTGAGAAATCCTCCTGGTGGTCTTGTGCAACTGAGTCATAGAGCTGAGCAGTCCCCATTGTGTGGTGCTTGCACAACTCTCATTGAATTGTAAATTCCTTGATTACAATTCCCTTGAGGATTAATGGTTGATTAACACCTGGGAACGGTTAACAGTAGAGACTCTCAATCATACAACATATTTCAATAGCAACCATACAGCAAAGTCCATAATTTCATACACACTAATGATAGACATATTTGGACAGAACAACAGGTTTCAGCAGATCATGACCTTTCATATATCTTATATGGCGTGCTTTGTATGAAATATCACAACCATATATGAATGATGAATATGGGGTGTGCAGGGTGCTATTTTGAGCTACATTCTGTCACAGCCATTTTGCTCTGAGAAAAAAATATATAAACATTTCCCCTGTCATATTGTTCAAATATAAATACATAGTATTATAATAAATAAAACAAATTCACACTACTGTGACTTTTTTGGGTAATGTTGATCACTAATTTGGCTCCTGAACCACTGAGGTCTGAAGATCACTAGTTTAGGTCAACATGTGCTATGAATAAGGCTAAGATTTAGTCATGGGTATTCAAGAATTCATGTGACCTGTCCATGACTTTTACTATATAAATACCCCTGACTAAAACTTAGCAGCTCCTGGGGCCCCAGGCACTGCTGCTCTGGGGGGCCCCGGGACAACGCTGCTGTGGGGACGTGCAGGCCGACAGCTAGCCCCTGCTCTGGCCACGGGGGCTGAGTGCCCCCAGCCACCCCTGCTCTGAGGCACCAGGGACTGCTGCTTGGGCGCTTCCCGGGGCCAGCTGTCCGAGCAGTGGCCAGTGCAGCTGGCCCTGGGACAGTCCCCGGGACCACTGCTCAGGCGCTCCCCAGGGCCAGCCACCCTGGCGCCACTTGAGCTGCAGCCGCTGTGGCTGGCCCTGGGGCTGCTCCAGCAACAATGCTCCTCCATTGCAGCTGCGAAAGTCACAGAGGTCGCGGAAAGTCACGGATTCCGTGACCTCCATGACAGAATCGCAGCCTTAGCTATGAATAAGCTTGCTGTATATTGCTTCAGAGACCAGTTGGATCACAATTCTTCATGAACATTGCAGGGAAGATTTTGACTAATGTCCTGTAGGCCTGTGTCATCCCAATTCTCAGGGGATGACCCCAGCATGGGAGAATGCTTGACAATTAAGTCCACAACTTGTACCCTGCTGTCTATTCCACAATTACACACCCAGAAACAAACACAGAGCATCAAGAGAAGAGCATCAGAAATGCCCATGGATTCTACCCCTATAGCACAGAAACTGGGTATGTAATTTTGCTTCTGTATTTGAAGGCCCAGAGAGACTGAGGAGGACAAAGGACTATTTAAATGGTTTCCCACAGAAGCTGGAGCCAGCAAAGTGGCTATAGACAGAAGATGGGAAAGGTTGGAAGAAACCCCAACCACTGCCAGGCAGCATAGGGAGTAGGTCTGGGTGGTGAATAGAGCGGAATATTTCAGCTGCAGTGGATGGCCACTCCTTGGTGTAATCTGGAGCCCAGGGGTCAGAGAGTGACAAGGGTCTGCTGTACTTCCTGGAGCTGGCGAGCAGAGGGGAGATCACAAAGCTGGGGCACTGTCTGAACCTGGTGAAGGCTAAGGGACTAATTTGTGTTGTTTAAAACTTTGCTTTGGATTCTCTTGCTGATGTTCAGAAGGGGAGAATTTCTGAAGTGTTATGCCACATCAAAAAACAACATCACTCAGTGAAAGAGTGGAAAGTAAGGTACAGGGCACCTGAGGAGTGTCTGTGTGTAGTGAGTCGGTGCCACCAGACTCCTTGTTGTTTTTGTAGATACAGCCTAACACGGCTACCCTCTGATAGTAAATAACCCGTGATTCTGAATTTCTTCACACATTTTTCCTCAGTGTTTTTAGGTACTTCACAGTTTAGTGTTGACTAAAACTTGTGTTACTTGTTTTCCCTCTAAGTTCCCATCTCTTACTGAGCACCCTCAATATCTTCTGGTGTAGAGACCATGTTATATTCCTGCCACAAAGATCTGAAGAGTTATCACAGTTCTGCTTTGACGACAAATATTAGTGGATACCTGAATAGTAGGGAAAGAGAGGAGAGGGATTGGGGGGGGGGGGGGGGGAGGGAGAGAGAGAGAGAGAGAGAATGAGGGGAGGAATCTGGGGACCAGCAAGAGATAAAGAGGATGGTGAAAAACTAAAAAGAGAACAGAGGGACATAGATTGTAAACAAAATACTGAGGGTGGTGGCAAGGATATATAAAGTAAAGACGAGAGAAGGGAGGAAAAAAGTTACTGTACAAAAGAATTATATATAGGAATTCCCATGCTGAATCTGACCAATGGTTGATCTAATCTGGTGTCTTGTCTCCAATCATGACTGGTACCAGATGCTATTAGCGGTAAGCACAAGAAACCCTGTAATGGACAATTATGGAACAATCTGCCTATAAAAAAAATATCTTCCTAATCCCAGACTGTTAGTAACTGGTTTATGCCACAAAGCACTAATTTATCTTATGTAACTGGATGTTCTCTAACAAGGGAGACAAACTCAGGAAAGATGGAGGAAAAGACCCAAGATATAATGCAGAAAGTATTAAAATAGGAGTGTGGGGAAAAGGGAGAAACCAAATCCAAAGAAAATGTAATAAGTAAGTGTATACAGAATCCAATGCCAATGTTAATGGAGCATTATTTGTTTGTTTCGTTTATGTGCACCAAATACTGTGCAGACACTTTCACTAGCAAAGTGCATAGGTTCACAGTGAGCAGGGGGCATTAGTGGGGCAAGTATTCTGAACCCTCACTAGCAGGCTTAGTAGTTCTGGCTAGCAGGGACTGGGTAAATGTTCATGTCTTGTATTATATCAGCTTGGATAGGCTATCCCCACCATCAGGAAAATGAGGTACTGAACGGCTCTGGGGGCACTCAGGCAATGGCTACTAAGGGAGCTGTGCTGCTATGGGGAAACATGGAGTCATTACAAAGGGACATCCCATCCGAAGGAATATCTGCATAGTTGTGCTTGGGTTGCAGGCTATGCACCCTCTGCAGAGCTGCAAACTGCTCTGGGGAGTATGTAGAGGAAATTTTGAGGAGGACCACATGGCTTTTCCGACAGAATTTTTCCCTTCACGCCTTCCCTTCATGCCTCCTTCTAGATAGAGGGGAATGGAATGATTGTTCTGGAAAGAGCCAATGATTATGTGGTGGTGGAAGGGAGGCTATTAGAGACACACCGGAAGGGCTCTGTCCAAGCTTATATAAAGACACGATCCATACCACTGAAAGTGGGATTAAAAATGCCTTAGCTTTGGTGCTGAGTCTATCCTTACAACTGACCTATCCTAAACCCACTGACTCTTCTGCCCGTGCTGTACTAGTGCTATGTTATCAGGATTACTGGCTTCCCTTCTGGCAGCAAACTACAAAACCAAACTGCAGCTGCTGCAGTTATGGGTGTGTTCTACTTCCATGCCCATTTGTAGTACACACCCTTACTTGTTTACAATGATGGCTTATCTCCACAAGCATTTTCCCCCCTGAGCCCTGGCCTCCCAGATACCAAACTTGGTCAAAAAAACACAGCTGAAGGGGAGAAAAACCCTCTGTTCTGATAGACTACATAGCTTTCAGAAATGGACCTAACTCTTACCTCAAGAGAAAAAGCTGTTTGTTTGTTTTACCTTACAGTCAAACTGACAGTAACTACATTAGATTCAGAAAGAGTCTTCTGGCCAATGCTGCTGATGCATCCTTATTGCTTCTGCGTTGTGATAGAATCCTAACAACACAGCCTAGCTGCTAAGGAAACAACACTCTCATCCTTCTGTAATTAGAAGATTTTATGAACACTGTTCTAACGCTCACCACTCTTGTTCGTATCCTGATCCCCAGGAAGTCTACATCACTCCATACCCACTTTATTCCAAAGAGCATCTCTCAGGCTTCTATATGCCACATGCCCTGCCTCTTTTCCTTGAAACCTCTCCTTCTTACCCACCCTTTTCCATAGTCCTTCACACTATGATCCTCCAGTTAATTCTAAGTATTAACGTTTTTTACAGGAAAAATAGGTGCTAATATGATCTGTACCACCCAAGAAAGTGCACAAGCTTCTTATGTTTTCCCTCCCTCCATCCCACTTGTCTTTTTATCTTGCCCAGAGTCCTCTCGTCATGATCTGGAAGCTGTTAGTCATGATTGGTTTCTACTGGAAGCTATGCAAGGGAGGAGTTGTATTTTTACTCACCGTGAGAAGCAGCCTGCAAACCCATGTGCTATATTCAGCTGTTAACTAATAATCACTTTGAGTCAGAAAGTACTAGAGGTCAAAAACACTACTTTAAATAGATGGGGTTGCATTCAACCCTGCTCTGTGCACAGCATAAAACAGGTGCAGGGTAACAGCAGAAAGTCTGCTCACACCAGAACCCTGCAGTGTCTGCAACCTCTTCTCCACCAGAGGGACTTATAGGGGCTGTGCTGGCTGGGGATGGCCAGGAAAATCAGATACGGTACGTGAACTTCTGGGGATATGATAAGCCTCTGGCTACTGGCAATGCATCTGACTGAAGCATGAGAATCTCCCAGGTTCAAAAATAACTTTGTATCTTTGTCTCCTAATATAACTGTAAAAAAAAAATATTTAAAAAAGTTGCATAAGAATTTTGTATTTGTGATAGCTGCTTGCTTGTCAGTGCTGGAGGCCATTATTCGCAGGTCAGATACAGGACAAGCACCCAGAGGAACTTCATGCTGGTCTGCTAATGTTCCCTCCAGGGCCTAGTGGGTGCACAACTCTAGGGGCGGAGAGTAGCTCAGTCCATATGTAGTCAGCCGTCAACCTTGTTTTTGAGGGTGGCAAAAAGGGTACTAATTTTGATGAAGGCTTTTTGCAATGGGGGACCCTGGGAACTGAACTGAGTCCACCAAATAACTTCACTTCTCTGCCATGAAGTTGGTAAACTTTCAGTTGCTACTAATGTGCGCTGGGCTCTTACAAGCAATCCAGAGGTGGAAGGCTCGGTGCCCCATTACCAGTCTTCTGTTCCCTTCCATCAGATGGATTCACTAGTTATCTAATTTTAAAATTCTGGACTGAGGGGACTGCTTGTTTCCTGGAGTCTATGAATAAAGGTACCTGTTGGGGGATGGGGCAGAGTGCTAGAAGTCACATCTTTCATTCCCTAAGTTACCTTGATAATGCTCCTGAGTGGAAGTCAGGCAAACCCTGCACCGGACCTTCTGCTCTAGCTGCTCTCTCACCACCATGGACTAGCAATGCGGCTAAAGTCAGATTTACCCCGCCTTCTGTAGCCTCTCCCTGCCAGGCACAGGATGATAAAGTGTCCACTGAAGTGCTAGTTTATCACTGGGATTATCTGAGGACAACAGGAAACTTTCTGTTGTCAGGGACATGCGGGACAGTGGCAACAGATGCATGGCATGTATTAATACTTATTCATATTTTCCATGCAGCATCCATCATTTTAATAGTAACAGTCATGAGAATGTAACCACATTCATAGTGTGAGTAAAAAAGCACTTCAGAGAAGAAACCTCCGTAAGAAGTGTCCCTGCCTGTTGAGGGGTGGGGACTCTAAAATTTCTGAACAGTAACTGGGAAAACATTTTAGCTGCAAATATTTTGATTGCCCTCTCCCTTCCCAGGGCCATCACTCCTCTGTCTATAAGTCCCTTCCCCCCACTACTTTTGATGTGCTCTGAAAAGTTTGCCCAGTGGCCTTCAAATCCCTTTCCTGTCTCTCCTCCATACCAAATGGCTGTTCCTTCAACCTTGCTCTTTAATGGCTACTGAGTGCTCACTCCCCTGAAGCAGCCAACTCCCTTGATCAATAACAGTTATCCTTTGAGGACCTACATATCAGATCCCATTGCCCTGCACCCGGTGCAGTCATTTACACCAGTGCAAAGTGAGTTTGAATCATTACCATTCTGATTTCGTAGAGCTTTAGAGTCCATTTTACCAGAGCGCAAATGACCACACAAGATTCAGGGCAACAGAGAATCTGGACGCTGTCTGAAAGATATCCTCCTCCACATATCAAAGAATCCCACCACCACTGCATGGAATAAGACATGCTCCAGGTTCTGAAATGGTGGAGTGTAGGCTGAGGTTTCCAAGATCGCCAGGGTAACCCCAAAATACACTACCTTGGGACTTCCTTAGCGCTGCAGTTCTAGCCTTCGGGCTGCAAGGAATAGAACTGAGATCTCTCAGCTCCAAGCAGTCAGTACTACAATGTCCAGAAGCATTTCCTTCCCTTGCTGCTGCAATACAGAGCCTCTAGATTTTCTTCATGTAGATTGAGGCAGCAGCAGGGACATCTGAAGGGGCCCCCAAAATGTCTAAGGAAACTAGCCATCTGGCATCCTCTGAAAAACTGAGACACTAGTAGCATTTCTCAAAACTTCATGGCATTGAGACCCCCTTCGGACAACAAAAATCACCACATGGCCCTAGGAAGAGGAACCAAAGCGCCGCCCAGGGCGGAGAGGCCAAAGTCAAAGCCTGAGCCCCATCACCCTAGGGCTGGGGCTGAAGCTCAAGGGCTTCACCCCTGGGCAGGGAGGTTGTAATCTGAGTCCCACCCCCCTGGGCTGAAGCCCTTGGGCTTTGGCTTCAGCCCTGGGGGGTGGGACTCGGTCTTTGGCTTCAGCCCTAGGCCCAACAAGTCAAATGCCAAACCTGGTGACCCCATTAAAATGGGGTCCTGACCCACAATTTGAGAATCGCTGGCTGAGAGGATAGGTAGCCTTACCTTCAGGGCTCCTGTAGATAGCAAAGCAATCCTGGAGCGTTAGGGAAAAGATGGGGAGAGGGCAGAAAAATCTTGAGAGGGTGTTGGGGACATAGAGTACAATTGGATTTGGATTGTCAAATGTTGCTCAAACATCAGGGCCCATGTACTCTAATATTACACTACTCCTCTCCCTACAAACCACCTATATTCTTCATATCCCTTTCCAAAAAACTTTTTACCTTTTCTTTCAATGTATCTTTACCTATTTAAAAATAGCACTACCTGATTTGACATTGTATTGAAGAATTCGCTTTGTTGCCTACTGATGTGGGGCGCAAGTGAAATAAATTGACTGAGATGTGCCTCCCAATACTACTGATACCTCTTCTTTCTCTGCAATGGTATGAAAGCTTTAACCTTGACCCCCGTGTCCTTTGAAACTTTCTGATACTACTACTTTGCACTTATCCGAGCCTCTCAAAACACTTTACAAACATCAGATGTTCTAATAATTACGGAGCAATTCCCTATACAATGAAATCACTCCCAAAGGAGCAAGGGATGCCTCTGTATTCTAGGCCAACTATTCATCTCATCCAACCTGTCGATCCATTGCTTCCCTAGACAGTAATGTTGGTGTGTCTACACACAAGGGAAATGGTTCACTATTGCTGTGAAAGAGGAGAAACTGAGATGGTTTAGTTTCTCCTCAAGCTTCCAGAAGATGGAAAAGTGGATGATTCTCAGATATCCTTTCTTCTCCCCATCCCCCCATTCTGAGACTCCGCTTAAACATGAGGGCTCACATAACCCCTTTTTTCATTTACGTTTGCTCCCAATTTGTGAATTAAAAGGCAACAAGTGATTTTATTTCCAGTTGCAACTTTAAAGTGGGAATTTTCAGAGTAGTTTGATAGCGACTATTTAAAAGTTAAACTTTTTCCTCACAATGGTCAATGGATCTCCCCCCAAATTAGTGGTATTTTAGATCAGCAGTTAGTTATTGCTCTCATCACTTTCCCTGCAGGAAGCCGCCTTAATTGCACAAATAACATGGTTTCTCTCCATTGAGAATCAATCTGGCATATAAAGTGTCTAGCCTGAAATGCAGACTTTTCTTCTGAATGGGATGAGGAATCACATTTTTTTATAGAAGAAGACTAGAGCAGTAATTGTACTTCGTTTTTTTTTCTCCTGATGATAATAGCCCACCTTAACTGATTACTCTCATTATAGTTAGTATGGCAACACCCATTTTTTCATGTCCTCTGTGTGTGTGTGTATATATATATCTTCCTACTATATTTTCCACTGCATGCATCTGATAAAGTGGGTTTTAGCCCACAAAAGCTTATGCTCAAATAAATTTGTTAGTCTCTAAGGTGCCACAAGTATGCCTTGTTCTTTTTGCTGATACAGACTAACACGGCTACCACTCTGAAACCTGTACTTAGAAGGGCTCTTAGCCCTGGGATGGCCAAACTATGGGCCATTGGGAGGGACTGAGTTGCAACCTAATAGGAGTTTGATGGCTGCAGGTAACCTGCATTAAATGGAGTGGATTTCAGCCACCCTATAGTGGGGTGGCTGCCCCACTTCTGCCCTGAAGGGGTTAAAAGCAGTCCTGGAGAGGGCTGTGGTGGGGTAAAATGGATTAAGAACAGCTGGGGAAGCTGAGTGAGTAGCTGACCACAGCTGTGGCCAGCTAAATCAGAGCCCAGCTGACTCTTATAAGAGGGCTGTGGGCCAGACACAGCACTCCCCCCCCAGCTTCTTGAGAAAGAAGGACCTGGCAGCTGAGAAGGGGACCTGAGGTGGAGCAGTGCTGGGGAAGGACAGAGGGAGCTGGGGAGCTCCAGGCAGGAAAAACCCCAGGCTGCAGACCTTGCTAAAAAGGGCCAAAAAGGGTATTGGGGCTGCAGAGGGCAGCCCAGAGATAGGCAAAGACAGCAGGTCCTAACCCTCTTGCCGATGATGAGTGGTTTACAGATTGCAGTCTGCCCTCGTAAGTGGGGGCTAGATGATGACTGGCAGTAGCCACTAAGGCAAGGTGGGGATAGAGGGTTGGGGGTTCCCCTGGATGGGGAGACTCAGATTGTGGATTACTGCTGGGGGTAGAACCCCAGCGTAAAAGGGCACTGGGAGGGACACTGGCCTGCAGAGGGTGCTCTGGGCTGGAAGAGCTAATACCCAGGAGGACCAGCAGGAGGCATGCACAGGTGAGTAGTCACCCCGCCACACATCCACATCTATAGTATACCTATAGTATTACCTTGCCTTAAGATACAGCACTGAATAAATATAAGAATATACTTCTGAATAAATGAGGGTGGCCAGAGGCCACAATGCAGAATCCTTCTGTGCCTCACTTACCTACAAAGATTTGGTCCCGGCACCATGTGACTACACATGACAATATACTAGTGACTCTCCTGTGTATTATCTAGCCACCAGGCTGAACATCTAGGTTGTGTGGAAAAGTTTATTTGCACAGACACACTAAAAGTAACAAATACCCCTAAGTTTTGAATTAGTTAAGCAGTATCCTGCTCCTCACACTGCATGTATCATTTGCCACTGGAGGAAGAATCAGGGTGACTCTGAACTGCTCTGCTCATAAGAACTGCAGGTTCTTTGCCCAATTCTCAGAAGACACTGAGTCACCATCTTTTGCCCCCTTGAATAGGTTTTACCGCAGAACAAAAAGAACGAAAGAAACACAGTATCAAAGAAAACAAAGTTTAGACAAAAGCTCTACATTCTCCAGCTGAAATTGTCAGCTGAAATTACCCTTACAAACATAAAAATGAACACTCCAAACCTAAGTCTTTGGAAAATGTTGGTAAAACTAAAGCAACTAAATCCTGGAGAGATGTTCTGGCTAAATCACATTCTTAGAGCAGAATTTAGCCCTTTCCTGTTTTTCAAGTTCCATCAGGACATAGAAGAATGCACATAGCGGACACATCATGGAGACAGTTTGTAGAGGCTGCTCAAGGCCTGACACATGGTTAAGTTATAGGTAGTGCAGTAAAGTGTTAAAAATGAAATGCAAACAAAACTTTTTTACATAGTGAACAGAGGTAGCCTTGGCTTCAAAAGGCATCAGCACCTGCTTGAGGATGTTGTGCACTAAGCGATCAGGATTCCCATCAACAATTTGCAGCAAGAGTTAAAACACAAATTACTCAATTCAATCTTTAAGGTTCCTGTCAATTGTTTGATTCCAGCCACCAGAACAGCTTGTTGCTATTGTAGCATTCACAGGGAGTGTTTAAAGAAAAGAACAAACAATACTCCCACTACACATTTTCCAGCCATACATACTTAGTCTAGATAGAAATCTTCTCAAAATCTAAAACAGGGTTGTTCATCTATGCATCTTACTTTGTTAAATGCCTGAAACCTCCTCCAGACAGTCACAGCCCATACTGCAGTTAATTATCTCCATTTGACGTATCTAGATATTGCAGATGAAAAATACATCTTGAAGGGACACTTGCACAAAATGTGTGTTCTAACATATTGAACGCCCATTGGAGGAAATGGTGTTTTTAATTAAAAAATGTGCAGGGGAAAAAGAGTGAATGTTCCTGGAAAAATCTGAGAATTTTTAAAGAGCAATGTTTCTACTGGGGTTTCAGATTATAACAATATTTCTACATGCTGAGGGTTATATTTTATCCTTTATCTTTGTGCAGATCTCTCAGTGTGAAGTCTCCACAGTGGAGTCTCATATTACCAAGCTTTCACTACACTAAAAACAAACATCTGTGCCTAAATGGCATGAACCAGGAGTATCTTCCCTGAATTCAGTGGAATTGAACCTGCACAAAACTGATGTGAGGGTGGACTAATCTTGGGTTACATTTGACCAGTATATGGTGTAGTAATATTTTACAAGAATACCATGTAGCATTATCACTAATTTAAAAACTAAACAACAATTGACAAATCACTTTAAAAGTATATGTTGTGATGTGGCGGTGTTAGTTTTTCTTCTCAGCTAACAAAATTCAGTCCTTCACACCAGGTCTTCCAGCCATTGATGTGAATTTAAGGGAGCTCTACTAAATTCTAATTAAATTCTTACAGGATACTAAGAGCCATTTCAATTAAAAGAAATGAAACAAAAAGCAGAAATGTGAAGTCATGAGCTTGCTGCTAAAAACAAAGGAAGTACCTTTTCTTCAAAACAGAAAGGTATTGTTAATCAGGGTACATGACAATTACAGTGGCTTAATGGAAATTGCTATGTGCTGCCTTACATTTTACATAACTGTGATGCAATGATATTCATATATAAAATTCTACAGAGCATGTTCAACCCTGGGATAACAGGGTTCAATTCCCATTGACTTCAATTAATTGTGCCCACTTATGCCAGAGTCCAATCCGATCCCCACAGTAAACAAAATAGCACTTGCACCTATTTAGGCCATGCCAGGTTTGGCTTCTTATTATTTGTGTCTAGAAGCCCTATTCACGGATCAGGACCCCATTGTGCTAGGTGCTGTACAAACTAGAACAAAAATATGGTTCCTGCCCCAAAGATCTAAGTACTGTACATTTTTTTCTGTAACAGGACACAACTTTGCATAGCCAATAAATAAGAAATGTAAAATACTTAAACAAAAAACACATTTCTAATTTAGCACTTCATTAAGATGATGGCATATATTTTACAGCTATGACACTGGGGACAAAAATTAGATTGAAACAAATAGTGAGTGTCTGTAAGCATCAATATCATTCTACTAAAGCAGAACATTATTGTAAAGATGCTATAATACTGAAACAATATGAGGTGTGAAACGTCATTAACTCTGACATTAATGGATTTATACATGAAACTGGTATTTGTTAAAAGCAGGGCTTTGGAGTGGAGCCCAGAGCTGAAGGGCAGAGCAGCTCCAGAGCAGTGGAGCTGCAGGTTTTTGCCTGGCACTTGCTCCGGAGCTGGAGCCCTGGTTAAAAGTGAACATCTTAACCAAAAACAAGGATTTTGGGGAACTGCAGAAGGAACCAAAACCAAGAGATAAATACCTGATCTAAAAATACTGAAAATGAAGTAGTTTGGAATTACACATCCAAGTTCGTATTTGGGTTCAGAATTAAACGAACCATGAAAATGAGCCTTCATGGTTCAGCCTTCTTTCTAAAAGTGGTGTCCAGAGTTAAATGCCCGACTACATTTAATGCTAGTATTTCCTCAATAGGAACTGCAGAATCTAGCCCACAGAGAGACAACTCTCCTTGAAGCATGCATAAGGGGGGAGGGATAGCTCAGTGGTTTGAGCATTGGCCTGCTAAACCCAGGGTTGTGAGTTCAATCCTTGAGGGGGCCATTTAGGGATCTAGGGCAAAATCAGTACTTGGTCCTGCTAGTGAAGGCAGGGGGCTGGACTCAATGACCTTTCAAGGTCCCTTCCAGTTCTAGGAGATAGGATATCTCCATTAATAAACAAACAAACAAACAAAAAACATTAAGAGAAATTAACTTGCAGAGAAGAACAGCACCTTTAACTACAAAAACAGAGTTCCTATAATACCAAATATGGTAAATCAAATGAAAACTGATCTTACTATTATGCTAATAGATTTGACCTGGATAAAAATAATTTGCTTGCCTTGCTCCATTATATGGACTTAAATATAACTACTTTGCATGAGTAAGGTGAGGAGAACTTGCCCCTAAATGCTTTTCCAGAGAAGTAAGAGGAATCATTATTGTAGTTCTGTGAATTCTCTTAACCCATATTCATTACCATTTACTTAGATTGCCTCATGTTTTGCAAGCACAGATAAAGATATACTCCCTGCCCTGAAGATAGAGATTCTAAACTTTTTAGATATCCTAAGCAGAATACAATCTTGAATTAATAAAGGCCCATACTGGGTACTGAATGCCACAAGTAATTAACTCATTCTAGAAAAAAGGGCAGTTTATTCTTAAATCCAGCTAATAGTAACAATTATTTTTAAATGGGTCTTTTCCGCAGCTTGTATTTAAAAGAAGATTGTTTTTCTTCTTTGGTGCACTATACTCAGTTCTGTCCAGTTGATGTGTTCAGTGCAAAGTGTTCATCCTAACCACTGTGCATTTCTTTTATAACCCCAGGTATAGCATATTATGTATCTCTTAGTTTTAATCACCTAATATGCAATTTTAGGATCATAGTCATCTGTCTGGTTTCCATTTATAACAGGAGGAAAATTTAAAATAAGTTCCCCATAAGGAGGAATTTCCACAGGAAACCACAGAACCATTTGCAGTAATGATCCCACCCCAACCCTTATTCACCAGAGAAGCCTTTATTCACACAGTAGCCCCCTTGACTTTATTGAGATCACTTGTCCTGGTAAGGCCTACATTGGTAGGTAATGGGTACAGGGTTAGGCCCTCTTGTTATTTAACGTTTATATTGCAACAATGCCCGGAAGCCACAATGGGGCCAGGGCCTCACTGTGCTGGGGCCATACGTGATGCCTTATGCTTATAGCATCTTTTGATCAGGGGATCTCAAAAGCGCTTTATAAAAGGAGAGGGGGAGTAAGCAGCATTATTCTCCCCCATCCCACAGGGGTCATTCCCACCATGGCAGGGCCATGGGGCTCTCTCTCATCGTTCCTCCCTGACTAAATACTTGGCCAGCTAGTGCCACGTCTTGGTTTGTTTCTCCCCGGGCCCGGGCATGACTCTCCTGCGCTCCGCCCGGCGCCTCCCGCAGGCTGGGCGAGCAGGGTGGCGCCCGCCTGTCGAAACAGAGCTGCTGGAGCTGATGCGCTTGCTGCAACTTCCGCGGCAGGAAGCTTGGCAGAGATGGCGAAACAGCCCGCGGAGAGGAGCGCGCACTCCCACCGAGCGGCGGGCAGGTGGCGGGGCGCGGGCTGTCCCTGGGTGCCCGCTCCCTCCCCAGCCGCTGGGCTACCTACAGGGGGCACAGCCCAGACCCCTTCTCCTGCGCCGGGTGGCTCTGCGCCCCTCTCCCCAGGGAGCCTCAGGACAAAGTCACCCTTCCCCGCCAGCAAGGGGGTGGGGGCTGGTGACAGCCGCTGACTCTGGCAGCGGCCCGCTCCGCTCCTACCTTGCTGGAGTTTCCCCGGCTGGCCGGTCCGCCCGGGCTGGAGAAGGCGCGTCTGGCAGGGGGTGCGAGGAGCAGCGAACGGGCTGGGATCACACAGCCCAGAGCCGGGGCAGTGTGTGCAACCGGCCCCCAGCTGCGTTCATTCACCTCTCGCCGGCCCCCACCCCAGGCACGCTGCTTTCCTCTCTGTGAGGAAGTGCTGTTGGCCTATCAGCTGCGCTCAGTGGGTGAATCGTGTCACGTTCAGCACCCCCATACGCAGGTACCCTGGAGAGAGGGACCCACCCCAGGCACAGCCAGGCCCCACACCCTGAGGCATGGACCCCTTCCCAGTCATTTCGCACAAGCCCCCCAGGTGCTGGGAGAAGAGGTTCCTGCCACTGCCCTGCACCCTCCTTTTGAGGAAAGCCAGACTCCCCCATTCCCAGGCTCCCTGCAAAGATTCCCCCCAGTCTGCTCTACCCATTCCTGGCCTCCTCAAATCCTGTGGAGGGGAAATACCGAGGCACTGCAAGGAACTCCCAGGTCCTGGGTGAAGGGGACTGCCAGTGATTAATTTGTAATGAAAAAGGTGCTGGGGCTGAAGCAGTTAGGTGCTAGGGCTCAAGCAATTTTTTTACTTTCATAACTGATGTGGCAAGCCAGAGGAGCAGGGGCTATGAATTGCCAAGCCTAGAGGTGCTGGGGCTCACCCCTGGCAAGCCCTGGCACAAATTAAGCCCTGGGGACTGCCCTACTCACTGCCCCAGATCCTCTTTCCGCTCCTTACCAAGCCACCCCACCCAGTTCTGGGTGAAGAGAGGCCCCCTACCTCACACCGCAAATACTGGAAACAGGGACCTTTCAGGAGCCTCTCTGCAAGCAATGCAGATCCTGGGGGAGAGGGACTCCCTACACAGCCTGCAATCTGCACCTACGCCTCCCAGAGAGAGGACGCTCCCTCCTCACCCTCCCACAGCCCCAGTGGCAGGGGCCTGTCTGCTGCCTGTGCCCCTTGGGGGGGGAGGTAAGGGCACTTTCATTCTTGCAGGGGCTTGTTTCACCCTTGCTGCCCCATCTCTGCTTGCTGTGTGTGAGGCACCCACGCAGAGATGTTCCCCTTGGCTCTTTGCGTACTGAGATTTCCTGCTGGTCACACACATCTGCCACTGACCGCAAGAGAGCGAGAGCTTGAGAACCTCCCGCTCCGGCATGCTGGGGCTGGGCACCCTCGCTCTCTGAAGTGAACGTGCACAGGACGGAAATGCCAGCAAACAAAGCATCAGGGGCAAGCTCTGCCTAGGCTGGGGGTGGATAGGGACCAGGCTGGGAGGGGAATTGCACTCCCATACACAACACTGCCACACTAACCACCACGTGGGGGAAAGCCTTCACTGTTCCTACAACACTGCCACACTAACCACCACGTGGGGGAAAGCCTTCACTGTTCCTACAACACTGCCACACTAACCACCTCGTGGGGGAAAGCCTTCACTGTTCCTACAGGGCACTGCACTTCCCCATTCTCTCTCCCCTAAGCTGATTACTTCACTCTGTGACCCTTCTTCCTTCCCCTCCTTTGCCTCTCTTGTTTGATCCTCTACTGTTTGATTCTCTCTGGTTTCACATGTATCCCCCTAGAATGCCCCCTTCCTTGTACTGTAGCTTTTTCTGTTTCACTTCCTCAATCCTGCAAACATTTATACCTAATTTTAATTAGAAAAACCAAGTCCCCATTGAAGTCAATGGGCCTGGTTACATGAGTCAAATTACTCACACAACTAAGCGTTTGCAGGATCGGGGCCTAAAACCATAAACTGAGGGTACAAAGTGCTGTCAAATGCACATATAAACTGGGGGAAATAAAGAAAATTATCTTTCTTTCTTTTCTTTTTGTTACAATAATCCGAAGTGTTGCATGTAACTATAGTAGATCTACAATTTTCAGAGAGAAATGTGATTTTTTCCCCCAAGTTGGAGGTGCCCCTTTAAAAAGCATCTTCTTTGGAAAGAAACATCTAGTTACAGGGTAGATTTGGTGCATTGCAAATTGCTATCCTAAAAAGTACCTTAACTTGTTCACTGAATGGAAACAATTTTGCAGTGTGTTTAAACTTCATAAAAAGAAGTGTTTTAGAAAACAAAATGCCAACCCATCTTTAGGGTTGTTTATCATCTGTCAGAAAAGGGAATATAAATTAGAAAATTCAGCATGGCTGTTTCTGACTTGATGTTTTGACCTTTTTAGTTTTAATAGACCATAAGTGTTGAAAGAGAGTACCTGTTGCATTGACAGGATATTATAACTATTAGACTGAAAGCTAGCTAGAGTCCCAAAGTGCTTGTGGTTTACAGTTTTATTGTAATTTCAATAATAGGTGCAGTACTAAAACGTTTAATTATAATGAATGTGATGGGGTGTCCACCCCACACATGCCCTGGAGGGGTTAAAGTGCTAGTTGGGTCAATTATCTCCCCAGGCTGCATCTGGAAGAGAAGAAAGGGAGCAGGGATTAATTAGATGAGGCTCAGCTGGATGGGAACAGGCAGGGCCTCTATAAAGTCCAGAAGCTGAGAGAGCGGGAGAAAGGGAAGTAGTTTAGTCATGCCCTTCCTATGAAATGGGAGATGTGTTTGGGGCTACAAAAGCAGGTATAGTTCCTTCCTGGGAGTTTGAGCTGGCAAACTCCAGGAGAGCCAGAAAGGCTCAGGGGAAAAGTAGCAAAGTATGAGATAGGGTAGACTTTGGCTGCTTAGGAGAGGGCTCCTGAACAGGAATCTGGAGTAGAGTGGGTCTAGGTTCACCTATCAGCCTCCGGGGGGGAGGAGTGGTATAGATTAGTCAGTGCAGAGTGGACTTCCAGGGACAGTTTGCTTGATGACTTTGACACCCCCAGAAGGGGGAAACATGCATAGGGACCTCGTTGGAAGCCCAAGTTGTGAAGAAAGCTCCCCTAGAGGTGTAGAGGCAGGCGGAGAGATTGCCAGAAGAGGGTGCATCCCCTGAAGGGAGCCAATCCCCTGAGTAGCGAGGAGGAGGTGCCCTTAGTAGTGTGTGGACCGTGTGCCAATGAATGATGTTGCAGGTAGCAATGCTGAAAATTAAGACTGCTTGACACACTTCCTTAGAGAACCAAGTTTTCAGTTGCTTATAACCTTGCCAAACTCACAAATTTTCCATGCTAAATACCTGCCTAAGATTTATTTGTGCATGTATGCATACACACACACACACACACACACTTATGCTTAAAAAAATTCAGCCATTTCTGAGAATGAAATGAAGGAATAATATTATTCCTTCATGTAAAAAAATAAAATTCGTACAACTGCTTAATTGCAACTCTAGCACCTTCACGCTTTAGAACAAAGGCTTAAAATTTGGTAGGGGTTGCCCTAGTGTCAGAAATGTGTCTTTTGCCATCTCTCTGAAAATCCATCCAAATTTGGCTAAGTTATAATATTTTGAAAAATCTGTTTGCACATGCTGAGTAGGAATTTGAGTTTAACTGCTTAAGTCACCAAAGATTCCATCTGTACTGAGCATGCTCCATCCCATGGCTACAGAAGCTGAGCAAGACTTTCTTTGCAATTGTTCCTTCCAGAGCTGGAATGATTATGGTGCAGGGACAGAAAGCATTTCCAAATACTGATTCAAAATTAACCATTTTATTTCAAATTTTTCCATTGAAAATTTTGAAAACTTCATTGAAATCAACAATTACTTCTGAAACACTTCAATTTTTTGGAAAACCCATATTTAATCAGGAAGGGTTTTTTTGTTGGTAGTGGTGGTGGTGGTTTTTTTGTTTTTGTTTTAAATGAAAAACTTATCTGTTTATATGGGATTATGGATAAAACACCTGCTGTATTCATGCTAATGGCTTATCACTTGGGGCATCTACACTGCTGCTGGCAGTTGCTGAAATAAAAATACTAATTTTGTTAGGATAGAGAACCTTTTTTGCTAATGTAGATGCCTCTCTAGTGTTCTTAAGTATGTATTGCGTGTCTATTCCTGCTCTATTCAGTTAGCATAAAACACAACCAAGGAAACAGCAGATCACATTAATGGGAACCTATTCCTACCCCTGTGCATTGTACAAGAGAGTGGAAGAGTAGGCATCACTCTTTGTGGGCATGTGAGAATAAATTAGTGGGGCTCATCCTCAGAAGAAAGCGTGATTTCTTAGAAATTGCAAATGATCTTGAGTTAGATGGGTCTTTTTTGGTCACATGTGGTGCAAGTGTTATATTCTAGTGGGATTGGTGGGGCTAAGAAAAGAAGAAATGGAATTAGGGAAGTGGCACTTTAAAAAACCCACTTCTTCAGAAAGCTTATGCCCAAATAAATCTGTTAGTCTTTAAGGTGCCACTGGACTCCTCGTTTTTGTGGATACAGACTAACACGGCTACCCCTCTGATAATTAGGGAAGTGAGAGGGAAGATATGTAAATGATGGATGATGTGTGTCCTAATGAATGCAAGAGGAGAAGTTACTGACAAGAGCAGGTAGAGATGTATAACATTCCTTAATTGGTTTTCTCCTTTCTCCTCTAAAATCAACAGTCAAAGGATCCATCTTGCTCCTGAACCCCTTGCCTCCGTGTATCTGCTGTTCTCTGAAAGCCATTCATTTTGTAAGGGAAAAAAATACAAATTGTCTGGCATTTGTGTGACTCAAGATTTTTATTTATGCAGTTACAAATTGTTCTTTTCCTTTTCTTCTCATTGGAGAGTGGATCAATGGATAGCTATTCACTGCTCTAATGCTGTCATTACACATATTCAGTTCTGGTAGCCTTATCAAAACTCTAGTCTCTACTGGTTGCATTTCTTTGTAACGCATATTTCACTAAAACAGAAGATTCTGATTTAAACAATAACATTTGCTGCTGAGAGGAAACCCTTTTATCAGCAAAACATGGGGGGGGGGAGATTTAATATAAACATAACTTTCCTATTTATATATAATGAATTTTACCATCTGTGTGCTCCATCACTCTGCATTTCCATCTCTTGATCCCTTAATGATATGACACTGAGACCAATCCTTAGTCTGGTCATATGCTAAACTCTGACACAGGTAGAACTCCCATTACACTGAGTGGGAATTTAGCTTCCCCCAGGAAGGATCAGCTTGTAGGACCTGATCCAAAGCCCTCAGAAGTCAATGGAACGGCTGAGTGTGTGAATTGACAGCATTCACTGTTTTAATATTACCTAAACATAAATTAAATCTTTAGTCACACAAATGCTGTAAAACACACAATTGTTCTTTTAATTTTTCACTTGGCAAAATAAAAGGCTTTGTAAGAGGTATAGAGGTGTGGAGTCAGAAGGGGTATGAAAAGGCACATTGCCTTATCATAGTGATACATTCTATCTACTGATAGCAACAATTCCTGGTCCCCCACTAAATATGACTTAATTTCTCATGGCTTTTCTTGAAAGGTGTAGTAGGGCTTGTCTATACTTGAATTGCTACAGTGGCACAGCTGAACAGTATAGATTTCTTCCAACCGCCTAGCACTGGCTATACTGGGATTAGGTTGGCTTACCTATGCTGGTCAGGAGTATGGATTTTTCCTCAACTGTAACATAGCATTTCACTTTCACTGATATTTTTATCAGGACAGCCTGAAATGGATGTTGTTCTGTTGCTGATGAAGACCTTGAAAGTGTGTTTATAGCATTCATAGTACCAAAGTGACTTACACTGCACTTTGACATTGTGCTTTTAATTAATCAAATACTCTAGAAGACTTTGTATCACTGTTGGCATCATGCTAGGTGACAGGGCTGAAAAGAGTGTAGAGATTGCCAGGTGACAATTTGCAGGCAATCTGATATCTGCAAAAAAGGAATTACTTCAGCAAAACTCTTTAGTTTCTTTGTAATCTTACTGTGCCATGGAAAAAAATATAAAACTATTTAAGATAAATTCATTTGGCAATTTTGCTCAGGCCTAGCTTTTATTTGAGACTTTTAGAAAGTGACAGCAGAGATAGGGATAAATTCTCCTTCTCTTGGTTTGCTATAGATTTTTATCTCTTCTAAGACAAGATATCAATACAAAATAAAACATGCATGCAGTTCAGAGGCTAATAACAAATGCATCAAAGGTCTTCATATGTCAAAAGTACGAAGAGGCTGAAAACCAAGGGTACCGAAAAACACTATTCATGTCTTACAGACAATGTAGGGCTCTTAAAACTGCAAACCATGTTTTTGGAGATCAAGGTTTGATCCACTGGATAACTCTGGCTTCCAAGGTTTTCTTGTCTTAAAGTAGAACAATCAAATCCTTGCCTTATTGTAGGACATGATCCTGTGCAAAAGAAGCACAGAAGAATGAGGCACTGCATTGAGGAGGAAGTATTTTCTATCAGTACGCTTTCTTGAAAGGTCTAAAAAGAAGTCTTGTGGTAGCTAATGTTGACAGATTTTGGAACTTAATTCTTTCTGTACAGGTAATAACAAATAATTAGCTCTTTATAAGACAGCCCATATGCAGAGGCTTCTGGGTCCCTAACATTATGTTCAAAATATAAATCTCTTAAAAATTTTTCTAAAAAAAGAACTAGAGCATAGAAGAGCAGGTTCTAAACCTATCTGAGAGTCAACCCAAGGCCATTTAATTTCCACCTAAATCCTAATTTGAGGTTCAAATAGTATTTAGGCCTTGCCTTTGCCCTCTCCATGGGGTGAATTTAACCGTCAGGGCAGAGCTGGTGCACAATTTTGATACATTTTGCTAAAAATTTGCAGAAAAACTTCCTTTTTTTTTGGTGTAATTTTGTCAATGGTTTTTCACTTTTAAAAAGGCCATTTTACTGCTCCCTCCCCCTCTCTTTTAACCAGCTCTAGTGCAGGGCAAATAGGGAAGAATAGAACATAGACAGTTCTGCAGAAACCCTACAAACTCCTCAGTCTTGGTTCTGCGGTTTACATTGTGGGAGGGAAGTTTATCACAGCACTAGGTACCAAACATCCCAAAACGTTTGAATTTATCTTTAAGTTCCTTTCCATCTCTGAGTACAGCCTGAGAATTAGCTCATAGAATAAAATAAATTAAAGATGGAGAAGACCAGCCAGGTCATGTAGCATGTGACTGTTCCCTGCAGTATAGTCTCTATCTGCCTTCTTCTAGTGATCATGCCTTTCACTAGTGACCATCTCCCATAGGATACCTCTTTTTCTTCAGTGTTCAGTGGGGGAATTACCATGAAATTAACTGAACATGTGGACCAAATATACCCAGCCCCTCCAGATATATTTAGTGTAGGTACCACAGGCAAATGCATACTTCCCTGTGCTACCACAGGGTATATTTGGCAATGAAGTTAGTGACACAAATGAAATCCATAGCAATATGTTAGTCTACAAGGGCTCAGTTTGGTGGCTAATGTGTCCCCTCATTTAGGATGCAAAATCCACCAATGGGAGCTCTAGCAGGATTGGTGTCTTGTCTCCTCTTCATACAACTGCGATTTTCTTTTTCGGACTTAGCTGTTTTTGTAATGTTTACTTTTTTTTATCAGATTGTACTTACAGAGGTATTAAAGTGATATCCTATTTGTTTCACTTGCATGCAGCATACATTTAACTATCTTCTTCCATGTGTGTATTAGTCCACTGATCCAGATTCTCAGCTGCAGCCAAGGATCATTTTAATGCAGCTGAGACCAGGATCTGCAAAGGGGTCATAAGCTACCTTTATGCTTCTCTGAGCCTGGGTCATCTGGGCTCCATTGCAGGCATAAACCAAAACAGCCCAAAGGTTGCTTTAAAGAGTATTAGTTGCAAATGGCTCCAAGAGACCAATATGGCAGTCAAAGATCACCATGGTGCACTGGTCATGTCCCCTTTTCCCTGGATATAGCTATTCCTCTTATGCCAGCAACTGAGAGTGTTGGGTGGGTACACAGTGGAGAGCCACCCTACCCAAGGGGAATCCTCCAGTGGCTGGAGAATCTGGCCCATGATGTTAGGGTCCAAATACTATATATTTGTGTACTATATTGTACTGGCTAAAACTGCAGCATGCTAATACAGTCTAAATATAGTATGATGTGACAGGTATCTTAGCTGCATACCACTGAGTAGGAATCTGTTTGTTTATATTCACATCTTTGCTAAATATTGCACAATGCACGCCTGCCTTGTGTTAGAAGGAAGTGAGGGTATGAGCTTTTTTTTTTTGGGGGGGGGGGGGGAAGTGTCCAACCTGAGGAAGTGAGAAGTGGAGATATTGCCTAATCACTTATTTCTCCAAAGCTCAAGCAGTAGACACTAGGGCAAGTGGACAGCTGCAAAAATAGTCTTTACAAATATTTTTCCACCCAGAAAACCTCTTATATTGGCAATATTCCCCAATGGCTCGTTTTAGCTAAATGGTCCCTTTATGCTGCCAAAAGATTCCACAATGGAACATAGACCCTGCCCCAAGCACTTGAAACAAATGTGGAAGCAGACAGGAAAAGCATGTAGTATAACTGTGACATGCTCTTGTTTATCTGTTCCACCTAGAAGATATGTTGAACTAGGAGAAGATTCCATTTGGTCCTCACAATTTGCTCTATGTAGAATGTGTTGTCATTGTCTGGTTTATATGTCACTTTGATCACTCTATATAAATTAAATTAATGGAGATATCCCATCTCCTAGAACTGGAAGGGACCTTGAAAGGTCATCGAGTCCAGCCCCCTGCCTTCACTAGCAGGACCAAGTACTGATTTTGCCCCAGATCCCCAAGTGGCCCCCTCAAGGATTGAACTCACAACCCTGGGTTTAGCAGGCCAATGCTCAAACCACTGAGCTATCCCTCCCCCCCTTTATGTGACCTATTAGTCCTCATCCTCAAAGGAAACTTGTACAACACTTTGAAAAATGAGCCTGCTAGACACTAAAAATCATAGTCTTGGTAAAGAGTGGATTTATGGTTTATTACAAAATCTGTAAACCACTAACCCCTCTTTTGTCCTATGACTACAGAGGTGTTAATGGGCCACTTCACCTTGAATGGTCCCTTAGAATATGTGCTAATTACTTATATTAAACTATATTTAATCTTGTGTTTAGGTGACCCTTAATTCTCTAATGTAGACATAACCTAAGTCAACTTTAGTTACACTGATCATAAGCAGTTTTAATTACATCCGTTGTGCATGGTCACACAACACTCCTTGTATTGGCGGAGTGCGGCCACAGTCGTCATTCTTGCATCGACAGAGCACTGCATTGTGGATAGCTATCTGACTGGGTGCAACTCATCACCTTCTGCCACTGGGAGCTTTGGGAAACAGATCGCAGTGCATCATGGAGGCATGCTCACTGTCAAATGATGCAGTTTTCTGTCCCATCATTCCATGGGCTTCCGACTTCATTTTGTGCTGTTTTTTAGCAGCCCTTGTAAACTGTGCACTCGCCATCACTGCCTGACTGCATGGGTCCGGACCTGACGACCTGTCTGGTGAGGAGCATTATGAACACAACGTGGCTGGTCCTGCAGTATTCCATGAGCTGCAAAACAGAGAGAATCGGTGGTGCCTGCCCTTCTGTCTTCCATGGAAACAAATAATTCAAGATTGCTGCTGGCATTCACAGAACAACTGCACACAGTGGACTGCACTGTACCATCTTTGATAATCTTTATTTGGTCAGGACCTCCTCCAGCTTGGGTGTAGGGATGGTCTGTCATTCGGCCTCCTGTCCATGGACCAGGCAAAAGTGTTTGACAAGGTGGACCATGGGTATCTCCTGGGCACTCCGCAGGCATTTGGCTTTGGGCCCTGGTTTGTGGGCTTTCTCCAGGTGCTGTACGCTTCCATGGAGTGTTTGGTCAAGCTCAACTGGACCCTGACCAAATCTGTCATCTTCAGTTGAGGAGTGCGCTAAGGCTGCCCACTGTCAAGCCAACTGTACACTCTGGCCACCACGCCCTTCCTCTTTCCTCCACAGGAGATTGACAGGTTTTATGTTCTGCAATCCAGAGTTACAGGTGGTCCTGTCAGCATATGCTGCTGATGTACTCCTTGTGGTGCAGGACTCAGGCCGACCTGGTGTAGCTGTTTACATGGTGGCCTCCTCCATCCAGGTCAACTGGGTCAAGAACTTTGGCCTGATGGTCGGGGGCAAGTGGTGGGCAGGCTCCTTACCACCTGTGCTGAAGGCCATCCCATGGAATGCAGGTCTGCTGCTACCTATCAGCCACCCATCTCTTCCTGTCAAAAAACTGGCACAACTTGGACAGGGTGGCTGAGCAGCTGCAGAGGTGAACAGGACTGCTCTGGTGCCTTTCCCTGCAGGAGCTGACACTAGTACTTAACCAGCTGGTCCTGTCCTTGCTCTGGCAGTGGCCCAATGCCCTAAGTCCAGCCCCAGGTACCCTGGCCCTCCTCCAGAGACTAAGTGGAGTTCTTTTGGGCAGGGCTGTACTCGGTTTCTGCGGGAGTTCTGAGTCTCCCCCTGGAGGAGGGGGGGACAGGGCGCGCTCCGCCTCTGCAATCAGGTCCAGGTCTTCCGCCTCCAGGCCCTGCAGAGACTCCTTTATGGTGCAGTTAGTTCGGTGTGGAACACTGGCACGCATTCCTCTGAGGGATTCAGCAACTCTTATCTCCATCTGAGGGGCCTTCTGTGAGATCTCTCCGAGCTGCTGGTCTTCTACCAGGGCCTCCCCCAGACCTGGGAGCTGGTTTCATTTTCAAAGACCAAGTCTGTGGTGGCTCCACTGCCTCGTGGAGCCCCTGCTACACAACCCCCAGCTCTGTGCATATGGCAGAGTACCCCTCTGATGCACTGGAGGTTGGTCTTGGCACGTACCACCATGATCCACAGACCTTCTGGACTACAACCGGGGGGACAGGATGGGTCCTGGTGCATACTCCAGGGGATGAGAGTGCTCCTCCTCTCAGGCTTTCCTTGAGCAGGTCCTGCAGGAGGGTGCTCACTGGCTGCCCCCTCCATACAACCCAAGCTGGCTGCATGACCTGCAGCCAGTTCATTTCTGAGCCGTACCTAGGAAATAGCTGTACACGCTTGTGCTCCATACCTTTCACTTCTTCACCCTTGTGTCCCACCCTGACACCAAGTGGCAGAACCTTCTACTACCTATGGAGGGTGAGCTGCCCTGGGGGGCCAGTTTGTATTTCACCCTGGTTCCACGGCCCGCCAGGGATATCAGTTGGCAGGTGCTTCATGGAGCTGTGAGGACAGGTGCGTACGTGGGATGGTTCACCCCCCCACCCCCTCCGACACATCTCCCTTTTGTGGTCTGACGGAGACCCTGACACATATTTATCTTGAGTGCACTAGGTTGCAGCCCATTTTCTGGCTCCTCCAGAACCTTCTCCTTAGGTTCTGGCTGCACTTCTTCCTGCACCTACTGATATTTGCACACCCTATCTGTCGTTCCATGAAATCGTGAGACCTCCTTATCAACCCCACCCTGGCCCTGGCCAAGGTGACCAGGTAATGTACCAGGAGGAGGATACTGGATGGGGAGATAAGCCCCACAGTCGCAGAGCATTTCCCCTCCTCTCTCAGATCATGTGTCTGGGCAGAGTTCCGCTAGGGCGCATCCACTGGCTCCCACAATACCTTTTGAGGAGTGGTGGGTGCTGTCTGGGGTTCTCTGCTCAGTGTCCCCCTCTGCCTCCCTGCTTTTGACCCTATGGCCCTCACATTTTTCATTAGTTGTCTCCTGAAATTCCTTGGGATCTAGGTCTGGTAGCTCCTCCCATTAGGTAGGGGGAGGGGCCTTTAACTGTGGGCAGGCTTGTGCCTGCCCATCCCTGGCTTCCAATAGGAGCTGGTGCCCAGCACTCTCACAGGCTTGTGTGTGTGTGGAAGGTGTGCCACAGTTGAAGTGATATCATCCTTGAGTTTGTAGAGAGCATGAAACATTAGCTCTGAATGGACTCAGCTGCCTCATTCCCCTCGATGGGTTCTAACACATATACCAATGATTGCACTTAAAATGTCAATATTCGTGCTTTTGCTTGCTCATCAGAGCATGACAGAATGAAAGAGGAAGTATCAGTATGAAGACCTACATAAACTACTCTGGGTGACCGCTCATTTTGGAGCCATAAGTGGGCGGGCTCGGGAGCAGTGTTTAATTTGTAATGAGAGAGGTGCCAGCGCTCAAGCAATGTTTTTTTTACTTTCATAACTGACACAGCAAACCCAGAGGGGCTGGGGCTATGAACCCCCAAGCCTACAGGTACTGGGGCTCAGCCCTGGAAAGCCCTGGCACAAATTGAGCACTGCTTGGGTTATTGTTGGGTTTCTCACCCCGCTTCCCCGGCAAGGAGGAACTAAGCCCATGCAGCTCAGCAGGTTATCAGAGTATTACTGAGGGGAAGTCATGTCCAAAACATCCATGGCTATATTTAAACCTCATTGAGGGGAAGCTGAGCTAAAACAGCATGCATGCTCATATGTTCATCTTTGCAACCTACTGAGAAGGGAGTTTTATCCTGGTATTCTGGGTGGATGCAGCTTGTTGGGTGAAGCTTGGAAGAGTATTACAGCCTCCTTAGTCGCTCCTCAGTTTCCCTCCTGTTCTTCCTACCTGCATCACTTCTGCCTTTCCTGGGTTTCTTTCAGTCACTGGCCAACTGATAAACAATACAAGAGACCTTCACTGGACAAAATGCTACCACTAAATTGGCTATGTCTACACTGGCACTTTTGTTGGCATAACTTATGTTACTCAGGGCTGTGAAAACACCATCCCTCTGAGCGACATACGTTACATTAACAAAGTGTCGGTTTGGACAGCGTTATGTCAGAGGGAGATGCTAAGCCTTTCTAGCATGGCTATTTTAGAGCTATCCCATCGTTATATGGCAAAAACAATTCTTTATAATTCAGCTATTCTTTTTTAACATGAGAAATTGTTTGATTTAAATAAGTATTCACCAATTTATTTCTTCTACAGCTTGTGCATTGAATGCTAGCGTGATAGCAATTGATGAGTTACTCAGTAACCGTGCCTAGTGCAATGGGGCCCCCATCTCAGGTCAGGTCTCCAGATGCTACTGTATTACAAATAATAAGAATGATGTTAGTATGTGATAATGGTCAAAAAGTTCAACTGTGAGCCTTACTTCACTCAGAGCCATAAATGTTCACTTCCAGAAATTGTAATTTAGCTCACAGTTAGATTGTGCATCTATTACACTCATTTAGCCTTGGTCTACACTACAGGGTTAGTTGAATTTAGCCATGTTAGATTGATTTTATAATGAATGGGTCTACACAAGCAACCCCGTTCTGTCAACCTAAAGGACTCTTAAAATCGACTTCTGTACTCCTCCCTGGCAACCTAAAGGGCACTAAAATCGACCTTGCTGTTGCAGCTACTTTCACAGAGGGAGGGAGGGGAGAGTGACGACATGTACCCAAAACCACCCATGACAATGTTTTTGCCCCATCAGGCATTGGGAGCTTACCCATAATTCCAATGAGCAGCGGAGACTGCGGGAACTGTGGGATAACTTCCCACAGTGCACCACTCCATGAGTCGATGATAGCCATGATAGTGAGGATGCACTCCGACGACTTAATGCACTTAGTGGGGACGTACACAATCAACTGTATAAAATCGATTCCTAAAAATTGACCTAATTTCGTAGTGTAGACATACCCTAAGTGAGCACATTAGAGGCTGATCCAAACCCTACTGAAGTCAGCGGGAATCTTGCAGGAGTAGTTCCATTGACATCAAAGGAACTATCCATGTGAATTAGCCCTCCCCAAAGTAAGGGTTAGATAATCTAGACCTTAATATTTGTTACCCCTCTTGTAGTTTCCTCTGTTGGGGATCAAGTGAGGCAGCTTTACAGGGCAGGATTTGAAATGTCCCTCTATCACAGCCTGTATTATTGTTGAAGTATTCCCCTGTGAAACCCACCAACTTGGATATATTAACTGAGTGACCTATGTGTTGTGTGGTGCTGTCACCTTTGTCCAGCCTGTCCTCGTCCGTCCCTCCACAAACACAAGTCGATGCCACACCATTCTATTGTGTTGTGAGTATGTTCTTTCCATTTATGGCCAAAGAGTTTTCTCATGGGATTGGCCCAGCGCGTTTTTGGTCTGCCTAGCAGTCGCTTGTAGTCTCTGGGGATCCAGTCACTGATGCGGGTTGCCCACCTATTGTCTTACCTGTGTACTACATGACCTGTCTCTTCGCTTTGCGTCGTATATTGCCTGCACCACTTCGGTCACCTCTGTACGCCTTCTGATCTCATTTGGTATATGATCACGGAGCAGTAGCTTACATGTTCACCTTTCCATTGCTCTCTGGGTGACAGTGAATTTTTCTTCCTCCACTTCTATTGTTGACCAGTTTTCTGCTCCATATATCGTTGCTGGCAGAACAATGAAGTTGAACTGCCCATGAAGAAAAGGAAAAAACTGTTTATCATCCATTTGAGACAACTTTATTTTGTTGAAACTTGCCCACCCCACGCCTTTCGCCTCCTACTGCATTCCCCTTTGAATGAGTTCTCTGCTCAGCTGCTGACCCGGGTAAATATATTTGTCAACTTCTTTGATTTCTTTCCCATTTACAAGTGATGATTCCTTCTGCACAAAGCTCATCCCGCATCCACTTCCTCTTCGACATGTTCACTTCCTACCTGATGTACGGAAGTGTTTGCAGTTGCTGCAATTTGTTCTCCAGTCCTGCTGTGTCCTTTGCCGGTATTATACAGTCGTCAGCAAAAAGAAGATGAGTTAACTGTTCTCCATCAATTCTGATTTCTTCTTCCTAGTTTAATTTCTTGACTAGCAACTCCAGTACTGTTGCAAACAGCTTTGGTGAGATTGTTCCCTTGTCTGACTCCTCTGCATATAGTAATAATGCAGGGGACATTGAATAATGTTATCTCTGTCGAGCAATTGCGGTTATTTTCCTCCAGCAGGTCAATGTACCTCAGATCTATTCAGATTTAATTGAACGCGTTGAATGCAGCATTAATCTCTACCGGGTCAAATGCCTTTTTGTAGTCGACAAATGCAATACACAATGGTACTTTGTATTCCTTGCATTTTTTTATAAGCTGTCGAACTGAGTGGATGTGATCAATTGTTGAATACCCTGAGCAGACACCAGCTTGTTCTCTGCTTTTGTGCATTTCAAGATCCTTCTTAATCTGAGTATGATGCGGGTGAAGACTTTATATGCTTGTGAGAGGAGTGTCATCAGACAGTAGTTGCTCAGGTCTTCTGGATCGCCTTTCTTCATCAATAGTATTTTTGATTTCTTCCATGCATCTGGAACATGCTTGCTATTGATGTAGATGGTGAACCATTGCACCAACGCTTTGAAGAGTATCTTCCCCTGCTTTCAGATATTCCAGCCAAACATTGTCCACCCCCGGGACTCTTCCCTCTCTTTGTTATGAACTGAATATTCAGTTTCTTCCCAAATAACATCGGGAACTTCTTCTGTAACCTGCTGTCTTGACAGTGTACACTGGACATTGACATGTGAGGAGTAGAGATCGTTATAGAATTTTGTACATATTTCATTCATCTTGCTCCTTTCCGATGTCCTTTCACCATTTTCATCTTTCAGCACTGCCGCAATAATCTGTTTCAGCCTAACATCCTCATTCTACCTTCTTCAGACTTCTCCAGATCAGCCAGAGTGACTGCACAGAACTGAAATTTGGAACATAAACTTTCAAACGTCACAAAAAATGGAGAAAAATGCATGACTCTAGCCAGCCCTTTCTTCTCTTCTATTTAATTTTGAAGAGACTATACCTCTGTTAATATAAAAGTATTGCGTCATGGGGGAGAAGGTTGGAGACAATGAGTTAATATATATATTTGGGTTGGTTTTTTTTGTTTACAGGTATGATTTTACTCACTATAGCTCAGTGTACCTTTATGATGGCCAAATCCAATAACAAAATGGACAAAGTGCACCCACCCTTTGAAAGAAAATGTGCTGTTTTTCCTCCTATAAACATCTGGAAGAGATGAGATTTATGAGTTTGGAGCCTACCGTAGTGAGTTATTCATGGAGCACTTGAAACGTACCACTGCTCCTCACACCTCCTTAGGTGTCTTGCTATGATCAGAAGTATCAGGGGCGTAGAGTTTCAACTAGAGAGCGCCAGGCTTCAACTCTCGCACTACCACTGGTTTAAAGTGAAAACCATTCTTTTCCCCCTCTCCTCCCGCCCCCCAGCTTCTAGGTTGGCTAAAGGTCGCCTTTAATCTTGAATAAACGTCCCTCGTTGGCTAGCCCCTGAGGTCACAATCGCAGTCTTCCAGCATTTATCCGCTCTGCGAGCCCTGCCTTTTGCTTTGTCTTAGGTGAAGTGCGGGTGTTTATTCCTGTTGTCTTCATGATATCGGCGTATGCAAGTCCTCACGGAATAAAAACTTTACTCGGTGTAATCTTTTTTTTATGAGGAATCGTCCCCCCCGAGCCCAGGGCGCTGGAGTCGCAAGAGTTAAAGGGAGGTGCTTGGGAAATTGGATGCTAATGAAGTCTAAGGAATGACTTCACTCTACATTAACATTCTTCCAGGCTTGCAGAGGAGGTCAGTCCCCACTACTGGGGAAGGAAACTCCTCTGCTCCCTGCCTGGCCCTTGCAAGCCGCCCAGCTCCAGAGAGCGTGGCCTTCTCAAGTGCAGCTCCGCGCCGTCTCTTAGGTAAAGCAGCTGACTACTCACGGGCCCATCTAACCAGCCAAGCCCCACTTTGGAAAGAGTTTGCCCGGGGTTTGAGACAGGCGGGTGGACGTACAGAAAATCGGAATGAGTGGGGAGGGAAGCTGCAGCTCTCTGCAGCCAGGGGTGGAGAGTGCAGAGAACCGGGCTCTGGAAGAGCCCTTCAGGGTGCAAACGTGACCCGACCTATCTAGTAGCGAGGGAGTACGGGGGGAACGTGCACTCTGCCAGTAGGGTGCGCCTGCTGCAAGGCAAAACACTGCTGGCGATGGCGCCTGGGCGCGGAGGGGAGAGTGGGGTACAGGCACCGGGAGCTAGGGAGCCCCTGTGCGGTGCGCGGGGCTGCTCCCCCTGACCCCTCGCTGTCTCACGCTTTCTCTTGCAGATGCGGCTGGAGATGCTGCGGTGGGCTCGCTGCTGCTGCTGGCTGGGTGTTTGCCTCTCGCTGCTGGGGGAAGGGGGAGGAGGCAGCGGCGCTGCCGGCTGCCGGGGCGCCCTGTGTGGCGACGGCGGCGGTGATCGAGATCCGCCCAGACAGCAGTGCCTGGGGCCCCGCTGCTCGGGCAGAGCCAGCCGCCCGTCCCGCTCCTTCCCTCACACCGTCACGCCCGCCCGCGGCAAGCAGGCGCCGAGCGCCCCGCACGCTGCCCCTCTCCCCGCCTTCCCCTCCAGGAGCACGGCCGAGCTCAGCCCGGAGCTCCCTGCCCCGGCCGCTAGGGGCGCCGGGGAGAGCTGCCTGGGAGGGGACTGCGCCGCCCGGGCCCCCAACGGCACCAGCCGGGACTGCAAGGGCGTTGAATGCAAACTGCCCCTGCGGCTCCGCCACAGGTCCCGGCCGGGCAGCAGGGCTCAGTGCGCCCAGCAGGGAGAGCCCTGCCCGGAGCCCGCCCTGCTCCGAGAGGCAGAGCGAGCCGCCCAGTTCCTCGCGGAAGACTTCGCCTACCCAGCCTCGGAGCTGGGCGTGCAGCTCACCTGCGACCTCAAACCAGGTGGGTGCTGGCTTCAGAGCGAGGCGGGCAGGGTTTGAGCTGGGAAGCCAGCCCCGGGGGTGTGTACTGTGCACTGGCTGCTGCCCCCATGCTGAGGAGGTAGGGAGTGCCACCAGTCCAGTGACTTGCCCTGGGGAAGGCTGTGAGCCCAAGTGCCTGTCTCCAACACCCAGCATTTGGCACCCTACCTCTCAGCTAATCAGGGCCAAGCTTCGCATTTTCTTAAGTGCCCCTTAGAGGTGCCAGACATGAGACACCTAGGGCCTGAATTTCAGAAGTGCTGGGTGCCCACAGCTCCACTTGAAGTCAATAGGGAGCTGAAGGTCCTCAGCACCTCTGGAATTCAGGCCCAAAGTGTGTGGGGCTGGATGCCCCAAATTCATGGCCACTTGAAAATTTGGGCCCAAATTTGTGGCCCTCGTCTTTAAAAGTGGGGCAGGAACTATGTCTCTTTCCCCACTCCCCACACTCAAATAAGGGAAGCAACAGAGGAGCAGACAAGGAAGCCTGACACAATAGGAGATCACATTTTTTTTACCAAGTGTAAATGTTTTCTATTTAGCTTCGCAATCTGGTATTTCTGATGTCTGTAATTTCCAGCAAGGCCAAACAGGCTTTGAGTAGGATGGAAATACATCTGCATCCCAAAGGAATGACTTGGTAATCGGGCACAGTTACTGTTGCCCACCAGAATCCTATGGACATTGACAAATTAATAATAATTGATAATTCATTTAGAGAGTGGAAGGATTCCAGGAGCACTTTACAATAATATTATTTAAAACACCATCATGAAAAGTCAGCCACTTCTAAGGTGGAATTTGTCAGTTTTTTTAATGGTGGACAGCATCTTAGTATGAAGGTGAAGTAGGGTATATCCAATTAAAACGGCAGGGCAAATTTGGGCCAGCAGAATGCAATTTAGAATCAGTCCAGGATCTCTGGGCTTGTATCTCTCCTGCATTAAAAAGCGTCATGGGGTCTTTAATGGCCACAAAATAATAAGGACCTTGGTTAATGTCTCACCTGAAGGATCTAAAAATAGGGGAGAGTGGTTTATTTTTATTACATGTTTTTTTGTCAAGATTAATGGAAATTAGGAATTTTGTGTGTCAAGCTCAAAGGGCTGAGACTAGGATATTAAATTTTTGGAAATGCATCTGAACAATTTCTGGGCATTCTTATTGGACATATTATGATTAAAAGCAGTCTTTAGTGGTGGAACCCCCTTATTCGTAGGCACATATTGAAATCATATCTTGACACCAACTGCTCAATGGGGAGTCTTAATTTGACTGGAAAAAAGGATATTTCAGCAAACCTCTTTGACCTATGTAAAGATGCAACAGTTTGAGAATCCTATTTTAAATACAAACTTCTCATCCATTAAGAGCTTAATTATACTTTCTGTTGTCCTAATGTTGTTCACTAGCAGTACCAAGCATAAAGTGTAGTGATGGGGCAGAGTTTATGTCTATTTCAACTACATCAGGTGGGAAGAAAGGGTATGATCACTCATTACACACATGCATCCTGCGATAGCACTGGTTTTGACTGGATTATAGCAACCGTCACTGTCATGAGAAGGGAGGGCACAAAGGGTCAAAATTGTGTTTCCCAGAATAAAGGCAAAGGGCCTGATTCTTCTCCACTCACACTGGTGTAAAATCAAGAGCAACTCCACTCAAGTAATTTGACTCATACTCATGTAAAACCATAGTAAGTGAGAAGAAAATGTGGCCTGGAGGGTTTCTCAGGACCCATTTATACCAGCTAAGTGCATAAACAGTATCGTTTATTGTGGATTTAAATGTGGTTCATAAAACTGACCAGTCTCATTATATTAAATTAAAGCAATGCACATATTTATCAATGTAGGAATTGGTCCTGCACTCATGCTTTGCATTCAGTGGGACTACTTGCATAAAGTTACTTGTGTGTGAGTGTATTTGGGATCAGGCCCATAGTTTTTGAGTATGGGAGTATTGAAACAAGATATTGATAAGAGAAGTTTTGTATTTTTTAATAAATATATAAAACATAGTAGATTAGTTAAAATTCTACTATTAGACATGAAGGGCTAGAGAGTGAGGATTATTGCATTAGAAAATCTTACTTATTTTTTCTATTGTTAATATAAATTAGGGCTGTCAATTGCAGTAAACTCTCACGATTAACTCAAAAAATGTAATCACGATTAAAAAAATTAACTGCGAATAATTGCACTTTTAATTGCACTGTTAAACAATAGAATACCAATTGAAATGTATTAAATATTTTTGGATGTTTTTCTACATTTTCAAATATTTCAGTTACAGAATAAAATACAAAGTGTACAGTGCTCACTTTATATTATTTTTATTACAAATATTTGCACTTTAAAAATGATAAACAAAAGAAATTGTATTTTTCAATTTACCTCATACAAGTACTGTAGTGCAGTCTCTTTATCGTGAAAGTGCAACTTACAAATGTAGGTTTGTTTGTTTTTTTGGTTACGTAACTGCACTTAAAAAACAAAACAATGTAAAACTTTAGAGCCTACAAATCCACTCAGTCCTACTTTTTGTTCAGCCAATGGCTAAGACAAACAAGTTTGTTTACATTTATGGGACATAATGCTACCATCTTCTTATTTACAATGTCACCTGAAAGTGAGAACAGGTATTTGCACAACACTTCTGTAGCCGGCATTGCAAGATATTTACATGCCAGGTATGCTAAACAGTCGTATGCCCCTTCATGCTTCGGCCACCATTCCAGAGGACATGCTTCCATGCCGACGACGCTCATTTAAAAAAAATGTGTTTGTTTAAATTTGTGACTGAACTCTTTGGGGGAGAATTGTATGCCTCCTGCTCTGTTTTATCTGCATTCTGCCATATATTTCATGTTATAGCAGTCTCGGATGATGACCCAGCACATGTTGTTCATATTAAGAACACTTTCACTGCAGATTTGTCAAATACTATGAAGATACCAATGTGAGATTTCTAAAGATAGCTACAGCACTCGACCCAACGTTTAAAAATCTGAAGTGCCTTCCAAAATCTGAGAGGGACGAGGTGTGGAGCATGCTTTCAGAAGTCTTAAAAGAGCAACACTGCTATGCGGAAACTACAGAACCGAGCCACCAAAAAAGAAAATCAATCTTCTGCTGGTGGTGTCTGACTCAGGGGATGAAAATGAATTTGTGTCGGTCCACACTGCTTTTGGATCATTATCGAGCAGAACCCGTCCTCGGCATGGATGCACGTCCTCTGGAATGGTAGTTGAAGCATGAAGGGACATATGAATCTTTAGCGCATCTGGCACGTAAATATCTTGTGACACCAGCTACTACAACAGTACCATGCAAACACCTGTCTCACTTTCAGGTGACATTGTAAACAAGAAGCTGGCAGTGTTATCTCCTGCAAATGTAAACAAACTTGCATCTGACGAAGTGGGCATTTACCCACGGAAGCTTATGCTCCAATACATCTGTTAGTCTTAAAGGTGTCACAGGACTCTCTGAAACTTGTTTATCTGAGCAATTGGCTGAACAAGAAGCAGGACTGAGTGGATTTGTAGGCTCTAAAGTTTTACATTATTTTATTTTTGAGTACAGTTAGTTTTTGTACATAATTCTACATTTGTAAGTTCAACTTTCATGATAAAGAGATTGCACTACATTATTTGCATTAGGTGAATTGAAAAATACTATTTTTTTTACTATGCAAATATTTGTAATCAAAAATAAATATATAGTGAGCACTGTACACTTTGTATTCTGTGTGGTAATTGAAATCAATATATTTGCTATATTGAAAACATCAAAAAATATTTAAATAAATGGTATTCTATTGTTTAACAGTGCGATTAATTTTTTAATAGCTTAACTGCCCTAATATAAATGTTTTCACTTCAGAGGGTAGTTTAAAAAAAGTCAATTATCATTTGATTATGAAGATAAATCTAAAGAGGTTTTAATTTTTGCTTGTGCACACAAGCATCAAGATTCATATATTTAAGGACATAAAAACATAGAGACCAAAGATCCATATAGCCCAGTATCCTGTCTTCCGACAGTGGCCAATGCCAGGTGCCCCAGAGGGAATGAACAGAAAATCATCAAGTGATCCATTCCTTATTACCCATTCCTAGCTTCTGGCAAATAGATGCTAGGGACACCATCCCTAAGGACTATTTATAGGAAAGATATGTGAGAAAGTTATTTCTTACATTTAAATCTTCAAAGTAGGGGTGATATTTTATTAAATCACATTTAATTAAAAGAAGATCAGATGGAATTTTGAATTTCGTTGTGGAGATAATATAATCTGGAAAATTATTTTTTTTGTCAGGAAAAGTAATAGACTGTTTGTATTTCAGGAGAAAATGAAGTTCCATCTGAAGATGCACTAATATTACAACTGCAGCTTGCAAAAGGCCAAGAGAAATTTGTTGAAATGTTAAAAAGCCAACAGAAGATAATTGTGGATTTGCAACAAAAACTTGCTGAACAACAGAGCACGTTAGTTAGCCAGCAACGAGAAATTCTTGAACAACAAAGAAAAATGTATGAGCAAATGGATCTGATAAAAGTCCAGTATGGCATGCTTTTCGACACAGTGAAACAAATGTCATTCCAGAGTTTGCATGAGGATATTCAACATTATTTTGAAGCTCAGCTTCAAGGACTTCAGAACCAGGTCAGAAATCATCTCCAGAAGTCATACTCTGTACATAAAGTAGAAGTTGATGCAAAAGTGATTGATGTTGGGGAGTCTTTGCTGGACTGCGGCCTTTGTAAAAGTGATGAATTTTGCAATTTCCAAAAGACACCATCACAGTGTGAAAAATGCACCTTGTGCCCTGCTGGCTTTTTCCAAATGTCTGAATGTTCTGCAAATGCCGATCGGATTTGCCAGGTGAAATATTATTCTGTGTGTTTTAATAAGTAGATCAAGCATTTTGTCAGTCAAACAGAGGATATCATGCTGAGACTGAGGCTATTCAGAGAGAGCAAGGAGAGAGCTCCTACTCTGAGTGTAAGTTTTTTCTATGCTGTGCCAAGTTTAGGATTCTTAGGTTCACCTGTGTTAACAGTAAGGTATTTGCTTTAAGAAATGTATTTAGCAGCAGTTCATTGTCTCTAACGCCAGCAGCATACTAGGTATTTTAGAGACAGATATGAAAACAAGGCCCTTGTCCCAGAGAGCTTAAAATTTTGAATAGCTGTTGTACGAACATAGGAGGTGACATGAGAACAGTGATAAATATGCTTGGGTTTTGTTAGATGCATATATAAATTGTGTAACTCTTTTCCAATAATGTACAGTATTGGGTTGTGGTTTATGGGCCTTAGGGAAATGTATTTTAAGGAGGGACTTGGAGAAGAGGGTGGAGACAGCAGGTCACAGAGGTGGTCCAGCCATATAAGCAGGCATGAAAAGTCCCAGAGTTGAGAACTGAAGAGGGACATGGGTTGGATTGTTCGACATGCAGCTTGGGCAGAGCTTAAGTGGGTGAGGAGGTCTGTGAAAGGAGACCAGGGCAGAGAGGTAAGTAGGAGTCAGGTTACAAAGGGCTTTGAAGGCATGGAGAGAGTTTAAAGATAATGCAGCTGGTACAGGAAACGAAGGGAGGAAACTGAGAAGAGGGTGGAAACACTCAATGCAAGGTACAGAGTAAATGACTGTAGTGACAGCATTCTGGATATATGGAAAGGATGGTGTGATGGATGTCTGGATGGCCAGAGAGAAGGAGGTTTCCATAATCAAGGCAAGAAATAATCAGAGCTCAGACAACAGTTTTAGTGGGGGTTGGAGTGAGAGAGAGGGATGGTTGAGTTCTGGAGAAATGACATGATTCAGTGAGACCATCAATATGAGGAAAGAGGAGAAAAAGAAGATGGAAAAATGATACTGTTTGAGGACCTGAGGGATGGAAAGATGATGGACATTCAGACTGGCTGAGATTGGGGAATAGCATGGAGGGAGAAGACGGCTAGTGGGGGAGGATGGAACAGAGTGTGTCAGAAATTGGAGGCTGATGGCTCAGAGAACACAGAAGGAATGCAAGACAGAGCAGGGAATTGTGAGAGAGGAAGATATGGTCAGGGAGAGAGAGAATTTGAATCCTCAGAAGTTTATTTTACAAAATAATTAAAACCAGTACAGTTAAGTGGCTTTCAGTTTACAAACCTGACTTGGTTTAACTGGATGCTTTATATAATTGAACTAAAATGTTTTTCATTTGGCATCCCAGGTAAGTGTTTTCCTGTTGTAAAGCTTCCATATTAGCCATTTCATTAAAAGTGAAATGAATATGATTCTTGTGATTTGTAGGACAGAGACGAATGCATTGAATCTCCCAACATTTGTGGTGAGAGAATAAAATGCCTGAATACTCCAGGTAAGTTCCTACCTTTCTGTGACTAAGCACATCTTCAGTGACAGAACAAGAAGGCAATTAAGAGCACTGTCCTGCTAGGTGCTGGGTCCTGAAGTGCTTAGGATGCTGGAATCAATGAAAATCCAAGGCACCCGGCACAGAGAGGTAGTCTGTAAGAATGAAAACTAATCTTAGGAGACCAATAGGCTGCTTCAGGAATAACACTCTTCACAGCCTCTGGTGCTTTCCTTACTTCTGTTTGGCTTTTTAATTCCCATGCTGCCTTTGGGCCTGACGCTCTTCTCGCATTGGTGTAAATTAGGAGTAACACCATTGAAATCAATGGCATTACCCCTGCTGGCCAACTGGCATGGAAGGCTAATTGAGTCTCCATGGAACTACACGCAAAGGTGGTTCCAGCTTCACCAACTCCTGTGATCTGCACAGCTCTAGTGTGAAGGGAAAAAGAGAGCAAGTCAGGATACAGTTGCATGAAATGAGGAGCCTTCTATTCTCCATTGCTCTGACCCACCCTCTGAGGAGCTCTGCTAGAATCTGGATTGTAAAATGGCTGTCGTTGTTTAGTGGGAGTGCGCTTTCTGCAGCGAGCAGTCCTGATCTCTCAATAGATCAGTCTATGCTATGCATCTGTGCTCCTAGGGAGCTTGCATGGCCTAGTGCTGCAGAGATTTTCTGCAGGGCTCCCTGGAATTAATGTTTATTCTTTAATTCAGGAAATACCTCAAAAGAGGAGTGTGCGTATGTGTGTTTGATTGGGGGGGCAGGGAGCGGGGAGAAGCTCAGAGAATAATCAGAGGTAGATTATCTTTCTTCTTAGATGATCCAGCCTTGATCTAAGGGTTAGTCATGCAGTGTGCAGATTTGAAGACTCGTCAGTGAACTGAGAAGAACAGTGGACATCCCTCCTTACCCCACCCACAAAAAACTATAAAGCTAAAGTCTAAAAACTTGCTTAAATATATATTAAAAAAATGTTAAGAAGCAAACTACATTTAAGAAAAAAATCCTTTTCTACAATATAAACCACTTTTAGAAGGGATGAATGTACAGTAACTCCGCTCTTAAAGTCGTCCCGGTTAACGTTGTTTCATTGTTACGTTGCTGATCTATTAGAGAACATGCTTGTTTAAAGTTGTGCAATGCTCCCTTATAACATTGTTTGGCAGCCACCTGCTTTGTCCACTGCTTGCAGAAAGAGCAGCCCGTTGGAGCGAGCTGGTGGGAGCCTGGAACCATGGTGGACAGGCAGCCCCCCATCAGCTCCCCGCTCCCTTAAGTTTCCTAACATGCACTGGGGGCTGGGATCCCTGCAGCTCCCCTTTCCCACTCTGTTTGGGTGCAGCGTGAATGCAGTGAGGTATCAAGGCTATAGTGTTTAATCCATGCTTGGAATCAAGGGTGCTCTGACAATATTGAATAACCTACTTTTACTTTGTTAGTGTCAAATGGCTCAGAAGTTGTGCCTGTGACTAAAACTGCCTACTTCCTACAAACAGGTGGCTTCCGATGCCTTGGAATTGCTGAAAAAGATGCAGCCTTGGGACTGTGTGGAGAGGAATATTTCTTTAATAAAGAAATGCAGGAATGCCAGGCTTGTTCAGAGTGTGAAGACGGAATAGTAGCTTTCTCTTGCTCCCCAGTCACTGACACTGTTTGTTCAGCAGCCAGCGAGAACAAGCTTTCTGAATCGTGGGCTGCAAACATTATTTTACCCTCAGTAAAGTCTGGCACTTCTCAGGTCTACCCTGGTTTAAACTTGAAGATAAAGGGAAAGCTTCACTGTGAAGTTGTATCTGTTGAAGATAACAGCCTGGTATTCAGGCAACATGGTTTGATGTGGACTGACCTCAATTTTGCTGTAAAGCACAACTGCAGAAACTTTCTCCAGCTGTCCTTGAAATTAAATGACACTGAGGAAGGCTGTGAACTGAGTGGGGTTCGTATCGAACAACCAGAAGGAAAATATTTTCAGAGCACAAGTTTAAGCAGCGCAGCAGAGGTGGAACCAAGCCAAACTCTCTCTCTCTTTCTGAAGAGTCCAAATCAATTCTGCAACCAAAGTAAAGACTTAAATATTTTTGACCTTAATACTCCACTCAGTTTGTTTTGGTTGTCCCATGATACAGGTGCGGTGGCTATGAGTGCACAGATGTCAACTGCCATGCACTACCAAACTAACTATCGACCTACTTTTAAAGTTATTTCCGTTTCTGACCCTTACATGCTAAGTTTATCTCACGATGGCAGAGCTATAAAGTTCACTGAAACAGGTGTCATAAAATTTGTTTTTCACCAAGCACTCTATTCCATGGGCCATACATGTGTTCGTGAAGGCTTTTCCTTGGTCTCTTATATCAATAGGAATGGTACTAACCGAGAATTAATGAACATGTATAAATCTGGTGTAAATTACAGAGACACCTCAATATCTGCTTCTGGGGCCACAAAAGTCAACAGTGGAGATCTACTTAGCTTTGAGATCCGTTCTCCAGCTCAATGTAACGTTCGATATTTTGGAGACAGCTCTGGAATTAGTATGCTTAGCCTCATCTGGATCCCATCTGCAGTTTCCACTGCCATCTCAGCCACAGTCTCTGTTACACGACTGCCTACAGGAGCTGTCAGAAACAAATTACTGGATTTCACCCAGGTCTCAGCCAGTGAGAAACAAATACAGCTTGTTTCTTCTGGAGAACTTGCTCAAAAGTACTTCAGATTTACTGAAAGGGGAGTTGCTAGCATTGCTTTTAATTTAAAGCTGATCCACTCATGTAATGTACTCAAAGTGACTCTAAATCATTTGATCAGTGAACAGATGCAACCCACAGCAATTGGCCAACAAATTGGAGGTCAGATGCCTGAGGGAAGTATATGGACCAGTGTGTCCCTCCGCTCTTCTTTCGAAGTGCATAATGGTACATTGATATCCATTTCTCTTGACTGTGTGCGTGGAAGAATCAATCAGATCGCTCATGAACATAGCACCAGCATATCCATTTTATGGATTTCATCTTAGTTACTTTCGAGTGAAGTAACCCTGAATGGACAGTTTGCAATGGGTTTTGAATTTTGTCATACTACGTATGTTCAGAACTATAGATTGTGTGAACATGTACAGAACATTGCATTAAAATATTCTTACCACTAGGAACATTTTAAAAATAATCTTTGGTTGGATTATCATCTAAACAAAAGTAATGTTTCTGCTTTTCCAAAGGGATTGCTCTGATGACATCTTGGATAGTAGTGTCAGGAGTCCAGCTCAGGCTCTACTTCTTACAAAGCATTCTCTTGAACTCAGATTTTGCAGGACCTACAAAAATATGAGGGAAGGTAAATAGAATAAAATGCTATTTAAAAAAAAAAAAAAAGTACTGAAATTGGCAAGAGCAAAGACACCCAAACAATCTAGGCCTGATTTCAAATGCCATTGTCCCTTACTACAGCTGGGTAATGCAAGGACTACATGCGCTTGCCTCAGGTATTACAAACTCATCTTGTCAGGCTCTGACATAACGGTGTTTCCCGTATATAGGCAGAGAGAAAGTGTGCTTCAGACTAAAGGCAAAAGAGTAACAGCTCAGCATTCATGCTTAGAATGTAAGAAAGAGGGTTGGTCAACAAATATAATGTAATTTTCACCCCCCCTCCCCAGCCCCTCAAAAATGTAAGGTAAATGACAATTTTAGTGTTATTTATAATGGGAAAAAAATGGTTTTAAGTGTCTTTGCGGGAATGGGTTTTTTCTTTCTCACTTTTTTTTTTTTAGCTTCTTTCCCCCCCAAAAAATGTGTGTGGAGGGAACAAAAAAGAGGAAGCATGGGAAACACCTCCCGCAAAAAAGCTTCTTAACCCCCCCCCCGATCAACAACAACTACAAAAATCTCAGAAGAAACAAAATGAAACTTTTTGAAATAAATGTTTGTTCCACGATGATTTGTTGAGAAAATAATAATTATTATTTTATTTTTAATTTTGGCTTAAAAACATTTAAATCAAAAATGCATCTTTTTGGTGAAAATGTTCAGTCAGCTCTAATAAGAAAATGTAATTAATAGCATTGACTTTTGTTTGCTCTTTTTCCAGGCCTTCCATCAAACTTCAAATTTTGACTATGCTGTATTTGGATGGGATTACAATATTTATGGAATTGCTTGTGTGTCCTAATATGGATGTACTCAGTGAAATTTTTTACAGCACAGATCATGTACATGCTGTAATTGCTTACTTTGTATGTGTTTTATGCATTGGTTAGAAATGGCACTAGGCAGGTACCAGTGAGTATTATAAATATTAAGGCTAAGGAAAAGCTTTCAGAGTAGAAGTGCTTCACTACACTATGCTCCTAATTCTGCACTCCTAGCATTCCCAAAACTTTCAAGTCAAAGGCAGTTTTGGATGCACTATGGCCGGAATGCAAAGTCTGGCTCCTAAGTGGTTAAACTAAACATCACAAATACTGCTTCTCTTTCATTATTGTTATCTCAGAGGATGCAGGCAGATTAGGACAGATCACTTTCTCTCCAAATACTTCTTTAACAATAATTTACAGCAAATTTCACTTTCAAGTGGGTTGTAGCCAATTGTTTCCTTGCCCTCCTCACTAAAAATATCCTACATCTATATTTCAGTCCAGATTTTGCCTCTGGTTACGCGAACGTAAGTCTGGAGTAACTAGGAATCACTTTTGATTTACACCAGTGTAACTAAGAGCAGACTATGGGCCTCCATATTTTTATATGTGCTCTGAAGCCAGTACCATGTACTGTATGACATGAACACCAACAGTGCACTATAATCCTACACCAAATATTATTCAAAAGGAATTGGGCATAGTGAAAATGAACGTTAACGTTATGGTACCCAGAATGTAACCAAATTGCATATTTTCCCTATAATTGGTTTATTTTATCCACTTTTGTTGACCATTCTTGAACTCCTTTAATCAAATCAATGTAATGTTAACTTTTTATAATATCAGAATGCTGTACATTGGATACTTCAAGTGCAAAATCCATTTATAAACAACATTTTGCTCCAATGCCATGGAGTCCTTGCTCACACAGAGTGGTACTTTTCTCTGTGAGTAGTTCCAGTGCAGGTAATTGCAATGTAAGGTATTGTGCAGTATGAACAAGAGTGGCAGAATCTGGCCCATACAGATAAAGATGGATAAACAGAACCTATTCTAATGCATATATGCAGCCCTGTAGGTTACTACTTTACAGTATGTATGTAACATGCAGTAGTTCATTGTAATAAACTTGTCCATTACAGAAGGGAAATACTTTAGACTTTCTAATGCTGCTTATATATAGGAAAGACAATTTGGTTTATAGCAGACTGCCATTCCTGTATAATGACATTCTGCTTCAATGTGTGTTCTAAACATTTTGCAACTGTAAAAAATTTTATCTGAATATATTTTATTACTTTTACAAAGTTTTTATATTTCTCTAGTGTCAAACCTGGAGGGATATCTTAAGTATATTTTAATTTAATATTGTGTTTTTGTGCTTTCTGTTGGTGTTTATGCAGAATACAGTACATTATGAAAACTACATTTAGTTTATGGGTTTTTTTTAATCAGGTATCATGTTTCCAAATATTACCTTGATTTAAAAATATTGTTTGTATTACAATATGTATTAAGAACATTTAACACAAATAAAACAAACTGACTTGAATGTTGCTTAATGTCCTATTACCATGATGGGGTGAAATCCTAGCCCACTGAAGTAAATTGGTGTTTTACCATTGTCTCATCATTGCTTGCCTGTGATATTTAAATTGTGTTAGGCCTGTATTTCTAGGGGACATCAGAGTTTTGGGGTTTTTGCAAATTTAGCTATCTGAATAGTTAAAAACTTGTAATTGATGTTATCAAGCTGATAAATGCTTTTAATAAATTAATTTATGTTAATCATTGTTACCACAATATTAATTCAGAGAAGAAACATGAGTATTTATCTGTATTTATAAGAATAGGTAGGGGCTTGATCCTGCAAGATGCAGGATACTCTGGCACAGATACAGCAAGGCACCTATGCATGTGCTCAACTTTAAGCTAGTGGCCAGTACCAATGAAGTCATAGGTGTGGGATCCCCAAAGGGACCTCAGCATTGCAAAGCTGAGCATTGCAGTGCCTGATTTCTAGAATGCTAGAAAAAGGACAGGAACAACACTGTGATCCAAAACATTTTTGTTAGCTACCTAGGCTCCCTGTAAAATGAATGGGGAGAGAGAGGCACCTAAGAATGCAACCTGCAAAAGCCAGCATGCTGGGCAGGGAGCCTCGTAAGTAAGCCAATAGGAGATACAGAGGCGATAGGGTGTGCTAAGTTCTGCCTCTCTCTGATAGGCAACATCCTATTACCCGGACTTAGGTACCTAGCTCTGCTTAGCCATTTGTGAGCAGGAATCCACTGTACTTGCAATAGGCTGTTAAATCAGTTCTTGAGGAAATGAGTTAGGTATCTGCCTCACTTAACACCAAAAGGGAAGGGAGGAGTTGGTGCCCATCTTCTAACTGTTAGCCTAGTGGTTAGAGCACTCACCTGGGATGTGGGGTTCAATTCCCCTCTTTGCTAGACTGAGAGAGAGGATTTGAACAGGAGTCTTCCACTCCCAGGTGAGTGCTCTAACCCAGGGACTCTCACCCTTTCAAGACTACTGTACCCCTTTCAGGAGTCTGATTTGTCTTGCGTACCTCCAAGTTTCACCTCACTTAAAAACTACTTGCTTACAAAATCAGACATAAAAATACAAAAGTGTCACAGCACACTATTACTGAAAAATGCTTATTTTCTCTTTTTTTACCATATCATTATAAAATAAATCAATTGGAATATAAATATCGTATTTATATTTCAGTGTATAGTATACAGAGCAGTATAAACAAGTCATTGTATGAAATTTTAGTGTGTATTGACTTTGCTAGTGCTTTTCATGTAGCTTGTAAAACTAGGCAAATATTTAGATGAGGTGATGTACTCCCTGAAAGACCTCTGTGTACTCCCAGGGGTACATGTACCCCTGGTTGAGAACCATTGCTCTAACCAGTGAGCTATGGGAGATTCTGGTATGGGGTCTTTCCTGTTTGAAGCTGTTCCAGTTTCGATAAATACTAAGTCATTGGAACAGCTTCAACAGGAGAGACTGAGGGAGACCCCATAGCAGAATCTCCCATAGCTCACTGGTTAGAGCACTCTCCTGGGAGGTAAGATTTGAACAGGGGTCTCCCTTCTCTCAGATCCTAAAACTTAGGCAGCTAGGAAACTGTTAAAAGTGGAAAGTTTGGGTGCTGAGGGAGTTTAGGCACCTACAGGGTTAGCAGCCAGGTGAGAGTTTCATGGTTGTAGTGGTGCTGTGCCTGGGGACTCAGGCGCCTAAGTTGCTTTGTGGATTGCACCCTAGGACTACTTGCGTGTTGAAAGGTAAGTACATGATTGAGCCACTCTTGAATTAGACTGTGGAGCAACACAAGCAAAGTTCCAGTCCCAGATTTTCCACAGAAATGTACATCTTCTACTGCCCAGCTCTCTCCTGGACAATACATGTTCATATAAAGATAGTCATTAATAGAAAATGATATGCACAAATCCTGTTATCTTAAATGGAGTTTCCCAAACACTTCAATCCAAACACAATGGTTTAGATAAAACCACAAAACAAATTTATTAACTATAGAAGATAGATTTTAAGTGACAAGTAATGAGGCATAAGTCAGAATTTGTTACAAGAAAACAAAAGTAAAATGCAACTAATGCCTAACTTAACAAGAAGAAGAACAGGAGTACTTGTGGCACCTTAGAGACTAACAAATTTATTAGAGCATAAGCTTTCGTGGACTACAGCCCACTTCTTCGGATGCTGTAGTCCACGAAAGCTTATGCTCTAATAAATTTGTTAGTCTCTAAGGTGCAACAAGTACTCCTGTTCTTCTTTTTGCGGATACAGACTAACACGGCTGCTACTCTGTAACTTAACAAGCAAAGTGCATTCAAAGCAGAGGTCTCTCTCACCATGTTTCACCAGTCTTACAGGCTGAATTTTTTTCAGTCAGGAGTCCCCCTGCTCCCCCAGTCCAATGTTGTCAATGTCATCAGTAGAGATGGAGGGAGAAATTATTTGGAGCATTTTCCCTTCCTTTCTATGTTTTTTCTCTTTGTTGAGAATCATTTCCAGCTGAGGTTCAGGAGACACAGTCTGTGTGGATGGGAACTTCCAGCTTCTTCCTTTGTCAAGATGTAGATTTTTTTGCCCACCTCCTTTTTCCTACCAAAGAATGGCCACTTAATAAAGTGAAAGCCCATTTGACTTTGTTGACACTTGGCTGAGACGTCGGCTAGCCTATTGTATCAGGGGAACTGGTTTGTGACTGCTCTACAGACTTGGAACATGTTTTAGTACAGGTGAGTCTCATCTTACATGGGGGTTCCATTCCGCGGTTAGCGTGTAAAGCGAAAACTACGTATAGTCAAAATTACATTGAGTTCAATGGCGGGCAGAATCGCCGGCACTACAGGTACAGTATTAAAATTGTTGTTTTTCTCTTTTTGTTTTTGCCGACCACGTAAAACTGAAATCGCGCATGTTAAATGCGCGTAAGATGCGACAGTCCTGTAATACCATATGGAGGACTCATATAACTTTACATGCAATGTTACCACACATTTTAGCAGAACAATAATGATCAGTAAATTGAGTTTCAAATGATAACTCACAAGGCATGGTTTGTTCAAGATTTCTCATAGTCCCGTAAAAGAAGTGAACATAGGGATACAGACTGTCACAGTTCCCTGTTTTTACTGGCAAAATAGGAAAGTGGGGGAGAAGACGGGGGGAAAGGAGGGGCAGAAGGAGGAGGAAGAAAAAGCAAAGCTCAAATATTTGGTTAATTTCTCTCTCTTACACACTCTCATGCTTCCATACCAAGACCCATAAACACCCCTTCCCAGTTCTCTTGGAAGTCTTGGAAACAAATTTTTGAAAAAATTCACAAATTGTTAATGAACCAGTTCTACTTGAAACTTTGTCCAATTGGAACCATCTTCTCAAACTTTAAGCCCTCTATGCCCTGATTCAACAAAGCATTTAGTAGATACTTAAATTTAAGCATCTGCTTAAATTCTGTAGACTTTAATAGTACTACTCACATGCTTAAAGTTAGGCACATGGATAAGTTCTTTGATGAATTGGAGCATTAAGTTTGATAAATGAGTAAGTTAATAGATAACTTGGACAAAGAAACTTTTGATTATATTTGTGGGTGTTGGCATGCTATCACTAATTTTTCAAGTGTCTTCCTAACTAGATCTCAGTGAATGGTGGGTTTTTTAGTTTGCTGGCCATTCTGAAAAGTTTTTTTTTTTTTTTTACAAAAGTTTTAGCTCAATAAAACACTTCATTTGGCCTGAAATAAAATGTTTTGATTTCAAGCATTTTAAACATTTTAAATTATTTAAAGTAAAATTAAAGGAAATTTCAAAACAAAAAGTGATTTTTGAATCTAAACATTTCAAAAACAAAACATTTTTTAATTTTGTTTTGTTTTGTTTTTTGTCTGACCCAAACAGCCTGGTGAAATTTACATGAATTTACTAAATGTTTTGGTGTTGCCAAATCTGCCTTTTTCAGCGGGGGGGAGGGGGGGGGAAGTTTGTCAAAAAAACTTTGCCCAGCTCTGTCCAGGAGCGAGAGAGAGAGAGTGTGTTTACAGCAGTTTGTCGTGATTTGTTTTCACTTGCTCACTTCATTGTTTTAAACCAGCAATCAAAACGTGTTAAGGATTCCCTAAAATATATAGGAACTTTAATTACTTCAAAGCAAATGTGACCTATTAAGTGAGTTAGCCTGGTAATCACAACTGAATCACATGATTGCACCCTTGGTGGCAAAGAATAAAAGAGACTTCTGAGAATATTAATAGATTCAAAGCAGGTGGTCTCAGAGTGCTGCAGATGCTTTGTATCAATCCCAAATAAAAGCCCTCATATTCTATTTGGAAGACCAAAAAAGTAGAGAGATTTATTATGCGCACTGTAAAGTATTTTGTTTGGTCAGGGTGAAGTAATATTTTTGGTGGTGTTAGTAAAGGAGAATAAAGAAAGTTTGACTCATGCCAAGTTAATAAAGGCACCTTAAGCAATGTCTTTTATTGCCATGCTTGAAAGAGCTCTGTACTTCAAGGACAGCTTCTCATACACACATCTAGATTTACTGAAACCATTGCTTCAAATTACTGGCATATCAATGATTTTATACATACATGTAACTAGCTGGAAAAATAATTAAGTAATTGTCATACATTACATAGAAACTTTGTAGGAACCCAGTACAGACTCTAAACTTAAGATATGTTTATTGCTTTGTAATGTCCTGTACTTCTGCAAAGCTATTTATAAATTGCTACATTTCCATAGACTTTTCCCAAACACTTTTTATTTTTTGGCTTTTCAAGTAAAGTCTTCTCTTCTAAGGTTAGAATAATGCTATGTGGTGGTTCCTGAGCCTGTACTACACAGAAGAAGTGCCTAGATTTATTCCTTGGCAAACCTGGGCCAATGCTGCTGAAAGCCTTACAAATTAGCCTGAGGTATACGTGAAAGTTGGTGTCTATGCTGAACGTAATAAAAAGTGAGCTTCTGCTTCTGCATGACTCGTTCTTGGACCAGCCAGCCACCCTAATGGGGGTTGGGGATGGGTGAGATGCTGCTACTTAATGGGATATCTGAAGCTTTTAGCTCCAGAAGCTGAATTAAGACAGGTATTTGTCATCTTCACTGGCCTCAACTGTATTTCAGTGAAAGTTCTCCATCCTATATCATAGAACAGTAGCTGAAGATGTGGCTTACAGAGAGAGGCAGTCATCTTGTTGGTTTAAAAGTGTAAGGCTCATCACAACTTCATCTGCCCACAATTCTCTTATTTCCCTGTTATCTCTGTCCCTCATTCCATGCAGTCATTTCTAAATATTTTAGTTTTCTGTTCCTGTCCATCATGTAATATCTAAGCTCCTTCCTTATAGAACAGGTTCTCAACTACAAGGCCCCTATTGGTCTTCATGTGTCTCTGGCTCTTCTCCCTTTTGGGGTTCTAGAAATTCTGCTAGGGTAATTTTGTTTGGTTGATCTTGTTAGTTTGGGGCCTTTTTTTCTTTTTTGGATGGGGGTGTAGCTAGCGTCAATGCTGAGTCATGTGTCTTCCACCATAAGAATGTCAGAGGAACAATCTAACTGCTTTCTTTGTCTACCTCCATTCACAGATTCCAATTTTTTTTCTCACTCCATATCCTGTGCTTGGAACAACCTCCCTCTTCTTTGTGTGCAGCACCACTAACTTGCCCTTCAAACCCCAGTTCTTCTACTGAGCCTTTCAACAAATGGAAGAAAGGGGAAGTTGATAGTAATGGATATAAATCAGAATTTAGGAATTGTAGACAACTGATGAGGGAAGCCAGGGTACGCAAAAAGAAATCTATTTTTTGGGTTAAGGACAATAATGAGTTTTTTAATTGTATTAGGAACAAAAAGAATCCTGACAATGATATTTGTCCATTAATAGATGGAAATGGTAGAATTATCAATAATAACGCAGAAAAGGCAGAAGTGTTCAATAAATATTTCTGGTCTCTATTTGGGGACAAAGAGATTATATGGTCTCATCATATGTGATAATACTTGTTCTACTCCACTAGTATCTCAGGAGAATGTTAAACAAAAACTACTAAATTTAATATTTTTAAATCAGCAGGTCCAGATAACTTGCTTCCCAGAGTTTTTAAAGAGCTGGCTGAGGAACTTTAATATTGATTTTCAATAAGTCTTGGAGTACTGGGGAAGTTCCAAAAGACTGGAAAAAAGCTAATGTGCCAGTTTTTAAGAAGAGTAAACAACATGACCCAGGTAATTATAGGCTTGTCAGCCTGATGTTGATCCCAGGCAAGATAACAGAGTGGCTAATAAGGGACTCAATTAATATAGAATTAAAGGGGGTAATGTAATTAATGCACACAAACATGGGTTTATCGAAAATAGATCCAGTCAAGCTAACTTGATATATACACACTTGTAGAGATTACAAGTTTGGTTCATTAAAGGTAATAGTCTTGATGTGATAGACTTTTATAAAGCATTTAACTTGGTACTGTATGACATGATTAAAAAATTAGAATGATCTAAAATTAACATGGCATACATTAATTGGATTAAAAACTGGCTAACTGATAGGTCTCAATGTAACTATAAATGGGAAATCATCATCAAGCAGGTCTTTCCGGTGGGGTCCATAGGGATCGGTTCTTGGCCCTATGCTATTTAACATTTTTATCAATGACCTAGAAGAAAATATAAAATCATCAATGCTAAAGTTTGTAGCTAACACAAAAATTGGGGAAGTGGTAAATGATGAAAAGAACAGGTCAATGAGTCAGAGGGATCTTGATTGCATTGTAAACTGGGCACAAGCAAACACTGTGTTTTAATATGGCTAAATATAAATGTGTACATCTATGAACAAAGAATGTAGGCCATAGTTACAAGATGAGGGACTCTATCCTGGGAAGCAGTGACTCTGAAAAAGACTTTTGGGTCATGGTCAGCTGAACATGAGCTCCCAGGGTGATGCTGTGGCCAAAAGAGCTAATGTGATCCTGGGATGCATAAACAGGAGAATCTCGAGTCGGAGTAGAGAGGTTCATTTGGCACTGGTGCGATCACTCCTGGACTACTGTCCAGATCTGTTGCCCACAATTCAAGGAGGATGTTGATAAATTGGAGTGTGTTCAGAGAATAGCCATGAGAATGATTAAAGGATTAAAAACATGCCTTAGAGTGATAGACTTAAACAGCTCAATCTGTTTAGCTTAAAGAGAAGGTGAAGGGGTGACTTGATTACAGCTGTAATCATCTACATAAGGAATATATATTAATAATGGGCTTTTCACTCTAGCAGAGGTATAACATGATCCAATGGCTGGAAGTTGAAGCAAAATTAAGACTGGAAATAACATGTAAAGTTTTAACCATGAGAGTAATTAATCACTGAAACAATTTATCAAGGATTGTGGTAGATTCTCCATCACTACCATTTTTCAATCAAGATTGGATATTTTTCTAAAAGCTATTCTCTAAGAATCATTTTGGGGAAGTTCTATAGCCTGTGCTGTACTGGAGCTCAGGCTAGATGATCACCATGGTCCCTTCTGGCCTTGGAATCCTTGAATATGAATCTGTGAACGTTGATCCCATCTACAATACTGCTTGCTCCCATTTCTGCCTTCAACATTTTCTCCTAGTAATTGTGTTTGTCAGAGTTTTAGGTTGTAAACTTCTCTCTTTAATATGTGCATACCAATCACAATGAGCACGTAAGGCTAGATCCACAAAGGGACTTAGGTGATCCCATGCCTAAATTTTAGGCACCTTGGCACCCAGTGGAATTCACAGCCCTGCATTACATGCGTATACTCCCTATACACTGCATGGGAAGAGTTAGGTGCCCAAGAATGGGATCCACAAAAGTCAGCCCACTGAGGGAGCTGCCTAAGTTAGCCACCAGGAAGTGCTGAGGAGAGGGGTGTGACATAAGCCTTGCCCCTCAAAGGGACTTAGGTTCCTAAACTTCAGTCTAAAGGAGATACCTATCTCCACTTGGGATAGGAGCATAAGCTGTTTTTTGCAAGAAGCACGTGAGTGTATGTTGTGGGGGGAGACACTACTATGGGATATTCTGGGGTGGGTCTCTCAGTCTCTCCTGTTGAAAACATCCCAATGGTCCACTGGCTAAGGCACTCAGCTGAGCATTGGGAAATCCCTGGCAGAGCAGGGAATTGAAGCCAGGTCTCCCACATCCCGGGTGAGTGCATTAACCACTGGGCTAAAGTGTATAAGGGAGACCTCCTCCCCTTCCTTGGCTGCTTTGTGTGGGTTTAGGCATGTTCTGAACATGTGTGACGATGCGGTTCTGGCGGGACCCAACTGAGAGTGCCAATTCAGGACAAATTGCTAAAACAGGGCAGTTACAGCCCAAGGCTGGGTTTCTCCACCTCTAAGGCAAACCAAACCAGCCAGACTAAGAGGACTTTGGTTTCATCCCACTGGCTAACCACAAGTCACACAAACAATTCCCTTAGACATTCCAGTTTCCCAGTATCACCACCAGTGCCACTCGTTATGGGGACAAATGGCTATAAAAACCAATACCCCAATATAAACAAAAATGGTTCTCTGGATCCCAAAGGACCAAGCTCCCGGGGTGGCTCTATGTTTTTTGCCACCCCAAGCACAGCAGTCAGGCGGCCTTCGGCGGCATGCCTGCAGGCGGTCCACAGTCACGCGGATTTGGCAGTGTTTCTGCGGGTGATCTGCTGGTCCCGTGGCTTTGGAGTGCCTGCTACCGAATTGTCGCTGAAACCACGGGACCGGCAGACCTCCCGCAGGCATGCCGCCCAAAGGGCGCCTGACTGCCACCCTCACAGCGACCGGCAGGCTGCTCCCCGAGGCTTGCCACCCCAGGCACGCGTTTGCTGCGCTGGTGCCTGGAGCCGCCCCTGGTCCTATGAATGTTTACAGAAAATACTTTATGTATTTACACACAGCTAAATGTGACTAAACTATGATTTCATCTACATAAAGTTGCCTTGAAATTGTGGTTTAAATGTTGTCAATTTAGTAGAGTTTTCCATGTTAAAAATATGTATTTAAAATAACCTTATGGCCTCCTCCTGCCAGCACTCCACATGCAGGTCACTTACTGAATTCAACAAGAGTACTGAATATAGAGTACATGGAGCACAAAGTCAGCTGCCACTCTTGCATTGTTGTAGGCAGTGATGTAGCCATCTCGGTCCCAGAATATTAGAGAGACATGGTGAGTGAAGTAATATTTTTTGCTGGACCAACTTCTTTTGGAGAGAGAAACAAGCTTTCCTGCTACGCAGAGCTCTTCTTCAGGTCTGGGAAAGGTACTCAATAAAAAAATAGAAGAACAGGAGTACTTGTGGCACCTTAGAGACTAACAAATTTATTAGAGCATAAGCTTTCGTGGACTACAGCCCACTTCTTTGGATGCATATAGAATGGAACATATATTGAGGAGATATATATACACACATACAGAGAGCATAAACAGGTGGGAGTTGTCTTACCAACTCTGAGAGGCCAATTAATTAAGAGAAAAAAAAACTTTTGAAGTGATAATCAAGATAGCCCAGTACAGACAGTTTGATAAGAAGTGTGAGCATACTTACAAGGGGAGATAGAATCAATGTTTGTAATGGCTCAGCCATTCCCAGTCCTTATTCAAACCGGAGTTGATTGTGTCTAGTTTGCATATCAATTCCAGCTCAGCAGTCTCTCGTTGGAGTCTGTTTTTGAAGTTTTTCTGTTGTAATATAGCCACCCGCAGGTCTGTCACTGAATGACCAGACAGGTTAAAGTGTTCTCCCACTGGTTTTTGAGTATTTTGATTCCTGATGTCAGATTTGTGTCCATTAATTCTTTTGCGTAGAGACTGTTCGGTTTGGCCAATGTACATGGCAGAGGGGCATTGCTGGCACATGATGGCATATATCACATTGGTAGATGTGCAGGTGAACGAGCCCCTGATGGTATGGCTGATGTGATTAGGTCCTATGATGATGTCACTTGAATAGATATGTGGACAGAGTTGGCATCGGGGTTTGTTACAAGGATAGGTTCCTGGGTTAGTGGTTTTGTTCAGTGATGTGTGGTTGCTGGTGAGTATTTGCTTTAGGTTGGGGGGTTGTCTGTAAGCGAGGACAGATCTGTCTCCCAAGATCTGTGAGAGTAAAGGATCATCTTTCAGGATAGGTTGTAGATCTCTGATGATGCGCTGGGGAGGTTTTAGTTGGGGGCTGAAGGTGACAGCTAGTGGTTTTCTGTTATTTTCTTTGTTGGGCCTGTCTTGTAGGAGGTGACTTCTGGGTACTCGTCTGGCTCTATCAATCTGTTTTTTCACTTCAGCAGGTGGGTATTGTAGTTTTAAGAATGCTTGATAGAGATCTTGTAGGTGCTTGTCTCTATCCGAGGGATTGGAGCAAATGCGGTTATATCTTAGAGATATCCGAAGAAGTGGGCTGTAGTCCACGAAAGCTTATGCTCTAATAAATTTGTTAGTCTCTAAGGTGCCACAAGTACTCCTGTTCTTCTTTTTGCGGATACAGACTAACACGGCTGCTACTCTGAAACCTGTCAATAAAAAAATATTACCTCACCCACCTTGTCTCTTACTTCTTACAAAATTTTTTCATGCCTACTATACAGTAATCTTTCTACAGCATGTTATGCAATGGTCCATATTATATTGTTACGTATTGGTCTTCTATAATATGTTCTGTTCAGCAAATACCAATGTTTCTGTTTGGCTCTATGCAAATCAAAGAAGAATTTACATTAGGTAAAATGTTTTGTGAAGAAATTCATTTGTAGGCTACCAATGTGTGTAAATATCAGTCCAACATGATGTAAAACAATATATCTTAAAATGTAAGGCTGCAGGTTTATAAATACATGCTAACTAATATCTTGAGATAACTTGCATAAAAATCTTGCTAGTAAAAAAACAGAGACAGGAATGTTGTTACTGTCAATAACTAGCCAGATTATCAGCTAGTGTAAATGGATCCAGAAGTACTGATTAATGGAGCTATGCTGATTCATACCAGTTGACAATCTGGCCAGAGGTGTGATCCTGCTCCTACTGAAGTCAGTAGCAAAACTTCAGTGGTAGTAAGATCCTCACTAGCAGGCCAGACCGTGATGCCCCTTCTCACACTGAGTAATGCCGTACTCCATTATGACTTCCCACTGAAGTCAAAGGGACTATTTGCAAAATAAGGTACTACCACACGTGAATGAGGGTATGACATTCTGCCTACAGTTAATTTTCAGATGGAAGGCAACCTGGTCTGGTAAGTGAGAGCACAAGACTAGGAGTCGAGTCCTGACTCTGCCACTGGCTTGTTGTGTGGCTTTGGTCAAGTCACTTAACTGCTCTATGCTTCAATTTTCCCATCCATCAAGCAGGGATGATACTGATGTTTTTAGATATTTGGATGATAAGTGCTGAGTGTGATTATTACTGTTAAATTCACATACTTTGTCAACAGCTCTTTTACATCTTATTCTCCCACAAAGTCCATTCACATCATGGACTAAATATCCAGATATCCAGGGGATTTCATTTCATAAATTAAGGATATAATTATGATTTCTAGGAAACGGAGCTATGGTGGCTGGGAAGAGGGAGAGCACAGCTCGAGTGGCCATCACTGAAAGCATTGTGCCTGTATAATAGAGATGCAAAGCCACTGCAGGTTTCACCTGAGGAGGGATGGCAGGAGTTAGCCTGTGACAAGATGATACAATTTTTAAGATTTCTTTTCCTAGTGCTGCTCTTTTCCTCATAGCCCCTCCCTGCTGACTCCATCTGGTTGAAGAATTCTACAAATCTAAACAGAGACACCTTCCTCAGACAAAAAATCAGTAGCTCTGTGCTGATAGTTTCATGTTCTTTTTAATCTAAGATCACCTTTTTACAATGGCATAATTTAGATGGGAATAACAGAAAACACCAGTTTCCTAGTCCTCTCCTTGGATTTCATAGACTTTTAACAGACCTTAGGAAGCAATCTCTTGCAAGGTCATACTGAACTAACACAAGCGAAGCGGTTCTTTCATTGGTGGAACCATACCATTACTGTCTAGGCCAAAGCTTAGATCAGTTCATAGCTGCCTTTCCACAGCTATTTGAGCTTTCTGTAGGAGTAGCAAGCAAGATAAGGGTCAGTAACCAGAGATTGGGGTTAGTTTCCCAAATATCACATTACACCCCCAATCGCTAGCTCTTTCTAAGATTTTTATACAATGCTATAAAAGTTTAGTTGTGTCTTTAACCGCGGTCATTCCGTTTATTAGGGTTCAGAACTCCTGTGGTTTGTGACAGGCTCAAAATATGAACAATACTCAGTTGTTTTTCAACATGTGAGTGGGTTTAGTTTGCTGGAAGGCAAGTTGAATTTTGACCGGAAAACTGACACAGTGGTGCGCTAGTGTTGCGCTCCAGTGCTTTCTCATTTTAAAGAGGGTGAATTGGTCATAGACATCAAAATGCATCAGTGGGCCTAATTGTGCTATTTCTTCTATGAGAAGCTTACAAATAGGGTATAATAATTTTGTGCCATTCAAGATGACATAGGCTGACAGACACTCACAGAGACTCTTGGAAAGGAGCACAGGGCAGCCCATGCAAATGGAATCTGAATAATGAGTAATAGAAATGAAACATGCGCTTCTTCCTGTTACTAATATTTCAGTAGCTCTCTGTGAGCCAGAGGAAAACAGAACTTGTAAAGTTTGTTCCTGGGACATTTGTTAATAAGAGGCAATTCTTAGAAGTAACAGCAAAAAATTCTCTCTCCTGACCTCCACAAGAAAATGAGTTACAGCAAAAAACAAACAAACAAAACCCTCCCCACGTGTTTTGGTGAGACACATGGAGGGAAATGGATGAATATTATGGTCTTGCCTGCACTGAGGACTTGGCCTGGTTACAGCCACCAGTGTAGATGCAGCAGGGTAAACAAGCAAAGTCACCATAAACTGCTATTTGCAATGGTGTGGTTTCCCCTTATTTGAAACCAGGTTAGTCTGCACCAGTACAATTAATATCACAACTTATAGTGGCCTTGCTTGTATATACTAGAGGTTTGCACTTGTGAAACTACACTAGTGGCTGGCTAACAATGGCCAATGTCCCCAGGGTAGACAAGGCCTTAGTCTATGTACATTATTATTTGTATTATAATGGTGACTGGAAGCCCTGACTGAGATCAGGGTCCCACTGTTCTAGGCACTGTACAAACACACAGTAAGTGATAGTGCCAGCCTCAAACAGTTTATAGTCTAAATACGACTGGCAAAGAGTTGAAGGGGAAACAGCGGCACAGAGAACTGAAGTAACTTGGTCAAGGTCACACAGCTGGTCAGTGGCAGAGCCAGGGATAGAAGCCAGGCTTCCTGACTCCTAATGTAGTGACTTACTGAAGAGCATATTGGTCTGTTTCTGTTCTTTTCAGCTGAAGATTCTATTCTTTTTTCAACTGAGCTTAATATATCCCAACTCTTTAGAGGTAACAACAAAACAGAGAGGTGACTGTGGGAACAAGAACACCCTTCTCTGATTAGATTAGTTGTTATGAGCTTGGGGATATTTTGAAGCAGTAATTAGGAATACTAATGACAGTTGCATGCTTAAATCCAGGGTGGATAAAAATAGATTTTTTTTTAAATTGTTGGGGTTTTTTTTATTAAATTAAATACAGGGTTGTTTTTTTTAAAAAAAACAGAAACAACCCTATTTAAAATGAAATTTTAAATCATGATAACCTATGAGTGACAGATATGACAATATGTTGCAATATCCTTGACAAACTTTACTGAATTAAGAGTAAGTATTGTAGGAGTCCATTGTATTAAAAATGCAAATGTTTATGTGCTATTGAGGGATTGTGTGTAATTCCATGGGGGAGAGGGACCACAGCCCTCCAGGAACCAAGAACAGTGGTGGGTAGTTAGGCAGATTCACTCAGCTTGTAACAGCTTCAGAGAGCTACCACAAGCTGGAGATATATACAGCATATACTGGTGCAGACTGCATTCTCCAGGGACCAACAGACAAAGAAAGGACTTTTGGTTAAAGAGCATGAGTTAAAACTGACTCGGTCTTCTTTCAGATCCAGCAAATGGACATTACTGGGTTGTGAAGAGAATAATGATATCCAGTGTAACTCAGTCAGTCGTATCATTGTCTCTTGTTTAACTCTCTAAAAGTTGGATTGCATTTTTCTCCACACTTCCAAGAAGTCATATGATGTCAAAGCCCGGCTATATAGCTGTTTGATGACATCATAATAATGAGATATGACTTCTTTCCGTAGCTGTCCATGTGATTCATGTTTATAATTTAGCCATAATGATAATCAAGTCAGAGTACAGAGAGGGAAAATGACATGCAAGGAACACTTAGAGGGTGCGAAAGGACGCTTGCCAACAGTGCAGCACAATAGGGTGGTCCAGTGCCCTCCCTTGCTAGGGCTGGAAACTTAGGTATTTTATAGCATTGGAAAGCTGTTTAGTTCATTCTCATTAAATTTATTGGTACAGTGACTTTATTGAAGGCCGCAGATTTGACACAGTTGAATCAGTGGAAGTGGCAACCATTATCACATGTAAGTATCTCTTTTCTGAACACTAAAATGGCCCATAAGGCAGTAAACCCTAGCTTCAGAGGTCAACTTGCACAATTAACAGTGAAGAATATCCAGAACTTGCTGAGTTCTGCAGAATAACTTCTTTGTGTAATTGTAACCATACCTCTCCAATGTGACATTGAAAAGAGAGGAGCTGCTACTAGGGAAAGCAGGCCCCAGGATGTCTTTCCTCATGTGTTAGGAACAAATAGGAAGTGAATGTACAAAACGCTACACAACTAAACAGTTTGAATAAAGAAAGCCTGCTAAAAGGAAGTTCAACCCTTGTTTAAAAGTAGCACTCTGCAAACTGTTGGCAACAGAACCTGAGGCCACATGAAATCCTGCTGGTTCAGGGTTTCAGTGCAAACTCAAAAACTCAGATCAGGTTAACTGAGGGGTTTGCTGATGATTGCAAATCTTCCAGGTGAATCTGGACTCCCTTTCAAATAATTTTTGCCTGGTTTGTGGATGGCAATGAAATTGTGTGAAATCAGAGGTTTTCTGTGGTTCTGAAATGAAACTTTTTGAAGGCAGATTTTGCCAAGGCTTTGGAAAAGGTTTGAATCTGAAACTCCTGACTTGTGAATTTAAGCAGATTGAAACAAATGTTTCTATGACCCCTTGTGAAAAGTAAAAATGCTGAGATTTACATAGTTCTATGTAAAGCTCTGTTTATTAAAATATTTTGCTTCTTGTGGGACAAAAGCTAGCAAGAACGTTTTAGATTAATTTAAGAAAATTGAGATGGTTGATGCCACAAATGACTGATTAAGGGGGTAACCTCACAGATCCCCACACAGGAAATGTCAGACATGGCAATATTATTTTCTAAAGTGTGGCAGCACGTGGCCATCCAATGTCTGTTTGAGTTGTTGTTTTCCTCCAAAAGGGAGATAAAAATGCACTGCAGCTGCCCACATTTTGGCTCTTACAAACAGTGAAGATAGGCAGATCCCAAATGCAGAACAGATGGCACCACCTAGCCAAAATAAAGAGTCTTGGAGTCCCATGCTGTGAAAGAAAAGTTAAGGAGGGACTCACAAGAGAAGTTGTGTTACAGTGAGAGAGTTACTGTTATTTAGAGCTTCTGGAAAATGGTCATTGTTTTTTGTGGAAAATTTTTTAAAAATTGGAAATAAAAAAGTCTTCCACTGAACATTTTTGTTTTTCAAAAACCAAAAATTTGGGGGATTTTGATTTTCCTGTGTCTCCGGTATTTCTACTCTTTTTCTAGGTGGTAAAATGAAAAACAAACAAACAATTTTTCATCAAAACCTTTTTTGAACAAAAAGTTTTGACCAGCGCAATTATTATTATTGCACAAACGCAACTGTCCTTGGTGAGAAGTATTTTATAGGGTTCCAAGTGTGTTTGGGGGACAGCACTTCCATGGATGCTTGCATGGGGAACTAACACTTCCAGTTGCTCAGTACAGCTTTGGGGTAAATGGATGATCCCAAGAATAGCTATAATATTATACATGGGATGTCTATTAGCAGCTCACAGCAATTTGTTACTTTGTTACACTGATTTTGTTACAAGTGTCTGCAATGGAAGACGTGAGGGAGAGTCTCACATGGCACTGTGAGAAGATTCAGATAAAGCTTGGGAGAGTCTAATCATATGGGATATCTTTGGATGTAGAACCTAGAGATAATCTTCTTGGGTAAAGACTTGTAATGATCTATAACCAGGTCCTTGGAATAAGCAAAGAAGAGACTGCCCTGGATAATCCACCCCATGGAAGAAATATTCTGAGTTATATCTATAGAAAAGTCGGACATGATCAAACCTTCTATTATCCCCAAAGGTAAATTCACCTGCCATGTATTGTTTCCAAATTGCAACATCACCTACAAGAACCTCCAGGAGATTCAACAACAGCAAATGGCTTGAATTAATGTTGAATGTGTTCCTGTTGAATAGGAAAATCTCTCACTTAGTTTAATCTTTGGAGTGCTGCCATTTTGGGGTTTGACAAAAGAAAGCAGTAGGAAGGCTTCAATGGTCTTTTGCTGTTAATCAGTGAATATTATCTATTTAATTTAAATAGTCATTGCTGCATTTAAAAAAGTAGAGATTATTTGGTTTCTATTTGCAGCAGTACATTAAATTCTATGAGACAAGAGATGGCATATGAAAATTTAACTGGTGAGTTATTGTTAATTTCTAATACGATAAAATATTTTGGGCCATATTTGCAGAGCTGCTACCTCTACTAAGCCTACAAAATTTCTATGAACACCCATTACATGCACAAAAAATCTAATTTCACAAACAAATTTTCTGAATAATTGTCCATTTATTTAAGTCATGCAAGTGTGAGTTTTGCATAAAACTTTTGCTTCTGGATTTCCATCCAAATAAAGAGGAGAGAAAAAATAGTCATTGGATTTTCATTGTATAATTAGGAACAGTTTGGAAAATAAATATATCTTATCATTTCTTAATTGTTTATTTTACAGAGCAGAGCAAACAAAGCCAAGTCTACAAACCACATTCCAGGCAATAAAAAACATATGTCTGAGAAATCCCAACTCCCTTTCAAGATATAGACTAACATAATACTTCCATTTATGATTACACATACAACCAAATCCTTATAATTTTCTTACAACAATTCTGAGAAATGATTTATGACCACCAGAGGAATACCCTCTTCTTCACTAGGTTTACTGTAGCTTGTCGAGGATTCAAACCACCACTTAAAATTGAACCACATGTTTTTGAAATCCAGAACATGTTACAACTGCATTTCCTTTCTTCGCTTTTCATTGTCATGCATTAAACAGGAGGTCTTCAGCTGTTTTTTCCTTACTCAGAATTATTACAGCTAAACAGAACTGTTTCCTTTTACCATAATTCACATAATACCAGCTAGGTTAGCAGCATTTGGAACTCTTTCATTAGGCAAATAATACTTGCTCAACCTTAAGTAAAATGTGTTTTGTACGGTTAGCTGTCTACAAAGAGGGCAAAATCAATAGTGTGCTTCTGGCCAAATGTATATTTACAAGTTAATATAAAAAGCTAATTCTAAGTCAAAATCTAAAAGTAGAAGAATTATTTTGAGTCATGAAACGTATCTAGCTTAATAGGGTTTAGTGCAAATAGAATAATATTTATTGTTTTTAAACTCTGGTTAATAGGCAATTAATCTACTTTTTTGGTGCATAGATGGGCATGAATTACACAACACGGAGTAATGTATGCTTCCTGCTTGTCATCATCCTACATAATCTTGTCTTGATCCTTGTTCTTTTATTTGAAAGGTCCAGGGCACATTCCATTTAGAGTTCTTCTAATGGAAAACATCAGTTTAGAATAGTGAATGAAAGATGTTGTCTCACTTGACCTGTAGATCTACTTCAGTTTCATTTTTTTTACAAATGCTTAATTTTCATTTTCTTGAGACCATGAACAGTGCTGATAGCTGTTCAATGTGCACTCACAAAGCACTTCTTTTGTACCGGCTTCAGAATTTGATAGAAAAGGAAGGCCTGGTTGAACTAGCCTTTAACGTTTAATAGAGACTGTAATTCCTGCCACAGAATTCTATATGATGGGGCAAAAAACACACAGAGAGGTCATTAGTTTCTATTAAATTCTCTATTTTTAGAGCAATTTCTATAGTACTTTTCCATAAAGCACATATTGATTTAAAAAAAAATTACTTATGAGACATTATGGAAGCATAATACTGTCTTCATGTACATACTGCACATATGCAAATGGAGCCCAGATTGGTTTACTGTTAACAAAGGGCTGGATGGGCACTTTGCAATCCAGCCCAAGGAAGGGGAAGCGTGTAGCTTCACTGCCACAGGACCAGGGCAGGGACTCAGTCAAGTTCAGTCTCTACTTCCCCTTTGTTCTATGTGGGAAGTAATTTGCACTAGCCTTTTCCCTAGTGCAGCCTACATCCCCCCTCTGTGCCCATGAAGCAGTGGTGGAGTCAAGGTCTGCTGATTTCCCGCTCCTCCCTGCAAATCCCTGCCAAGCTGCATGAGCTGGGGAGTAGCAGCCTGGACCAGCTAATTTCTCCCCATTCAGCTCCTCTGCTCCCTATGGGTACGTCTACATTACCCGCCGGATTGGCGGGTAGTGAGTGATCTATCGGGGATCGATTTATCGCGTGTAGTGTAGACGCGATAAATCGATCCCCGATAGCTCTCGCATCGATTGCTGAACTCCAGCAGTGCGAGAGGCGGAAGCAAAGTCGACGGGGGAGCCGCAGCCATCGATCCAGTGCCGCGAGGACACGAAGTAAGTAATTTTAATTCGATCTAAGATACGTCGACTTCAGCTACACTATTCTCGTAGCTGAAGTTGCATATCTTAGATTGACACCCCCCCCCCAGTGTAGACCAGGCCTATGTCCCTTAGCTCCCCTGTACAGGCACAATCGTGGGCTTCTAGTTGAGTCCTAAGCAGACAAAACTCCCATTGAACACAATGGGAGTTTGTCTTTTGTAAGGACAGCAGGATCAGGAGAGTATGTATTATATAAAATCATTCTGCCCACCACTGAAGTGCAGTAACTATTTAACACTGCACAGAAGCACTAGTTTGGAACAGACAGCCAGGAAACCAAGTGAAATCCAGGTCCTATTGAACTCCATGGGTGTATTGCCATTGACTTCAGTAGAGCCAGGATTTCACCCACCACATCCAATTGAATTACAGAGGCAATGTAGACAGCCCAAATGTAATTACCCAAGTTGGACCTCAAATAGCTAGGGCCTCCATTTTACAATTCATTAAAAAGCTAGCACCTACGGTGTGCAATATCCTCCCTAACCCTTTCCTGATGCACTGGTTCACTGTTGACTTGGAGAGAAGAGTATTTACCTACTGAATTATCAAAACTGTAGCCTCTTGGTTTTCTACAGAGGTCTCTTATCTAAGTACTGCGGCCCAGTTTGACTCTACCAAACTTAGTTGGTGAAATCTGAAGAGATCACAGCTTTAGCTCGTAAAATTGCAGGCAGGCAGGGTCTCTCTTTATTAATATAGTGCTTTCACATCTGCTTCCATAGTTCTTTTTTATAAATAAAATCTCTCTTGGAATTTTTTATACACAGCTACCCCTCTGGTCTTTTAATATTGCATCCCAGAGTGATCTGTGTATAAAAAATTCCAAGAGAGATTTTATTTATAAAAAAGAACTATGGAAGCAGATGTGAAAGCACTATATTAATAAAGAGAGACCCTGCCTGCCTGCAATTTTACGAGCTAAAGCTGTGATCTCTTCAGATTTCACCAACTAAGTTTGGTAGAGTCAAACTGGGCCGCAGTACTTAGATAAGAGACCTCTGTAGAAAACCAAGAGGCTACAGTTTTGATAATTCAGTAGGTAAATACTCTTNAGAGTCCTGTGGCACCTTATAGACTAACAGACGTATTGGAGCATAAGCTTTCGTGGGTGAATACCCACTTTGTCAGACGCATGACATAGACACGCATCTGACGAAGTGGGTATTCATCCACGAAAGCTTATGCTCCAATACGTCTGTTAGTCTATAAGGTGCCACAGGACTCTTTGTTGCTTTTTACAATATTAAAAGACATTACTGAATAATAATCAGCTGTCTACTATGCATTAGTGCTCAGCAAATAGAAAGAAACCTTTGCTTCTTTGTAACTAGTTTAGGTTCCGATCCTGCAAATCTTCTTCTAATTCGTTATTGTTTGTATTACCATAGTGACTCGGGGACTTAGATCAGGACCCCATTGTGTTAGGCATTGAGCTAACACAGGCCACTGAATGTTTGCTTAACTTCATGCACTGCGAGCAGTCCCACTGCCAGGGTTTAAACATGTATTCTTAGGCCTTCTGGTTTTTAAGCTATTTTAATTAAAATATATTTCTCCTACAGAAGAATAAATATTTCTAGGCACAAGGTTAATTACAAAGCATAGCCAAGGTATCTTTTATTCACAACTCGCTACTTATGATTGCAAATTTCTTTTTTCTGTGGTGTGTGCTCCTTTCCCATTGATGAAATATTATCTTGCTAGCCACAAGGCACTAAAAATCAGATTAAGCAAAACCATCATAAACACAGAAAAATGAAAGAGGAAAAATAAATTAAAAAGTGAGATACTACAGAGAGATTTAGTTTCTTGTATTTGAAATACTGTAAGCAAAGAAGAAGAAAAATATTTGTGCATGTTTTATCTAGTAAGCCAGTAAATTCCAGCTAATGATACAGCTGGGTGTTAATTAGCTACACATGTATGTGGCATTACTAGGCAAAGAAATCAGAAATCATTTTAACATTATTTTCAGTATCATTCAGTTGTATCAGTAGTTTTCTTTTGCAACTAAGGAGGAGGAAGTTCAGACCTGGTATTCGTCCATTTAGAAGTCTGAAGGTTTCATTGCAAAATGTTTAGACACCTGGTGTACTTTTAAGAATTATAAAGTCTTTAGTTAAAGCTGAAATAAGAATTTTCAGGTTGCTAAACCAACCATCGGAAAAAGCTCACTCAGTCCCATGAATGCAACAGACACACGGTACTATTGCAAACTAAATACATAAATAAAAATTAATTCCTATCCTTTAAGGGCTGATGATTGCAGGAACTTTCACTGTATTTTTGTAATTATCTTTCAGTGTGGGTGCTGTGCTGCCCACTGGGAGCAGGTAAAACTCCTCACCTCCTTGAGGTCAGTGGATGTTTTGCATAAGGAATACAGGCTCAGGCCCTATATTCCTCAAACTTTTTGGATATTTATAGTGGCTTTCCTCCTCTTTTGCATTAAGTTCAGGTTTCTCCTCTTCTTCTTCAACACAATTTACATATGCTCCTATGTAGATTTCAAGGCCAGAAAGAATCACAATGATCATTCAGTCTGACTTTCTGCTAGGGTGACCAGATGCTAAGTGGAAAATATCGGGACCACCGTGGGGGGGTGGGGATGGGGGGGCTTTTTAATTGTTACACTCACCTGTCCAGGTCTTTGGCGGCAATTCAGCGGAGGGTCCTTCAGTCGCTGATGGTCTTCGGCGGCATTTCGGCGGCGGGTAATAAACCTTGCCGCCAAAGACAGAAGCACCCGCCGCTGAAATGCTGCCGAAGACAGTCAGCGACTGAAGGACCCGCCGCCGAATTGCTGCCAAAGACCCGGACGGGTGAGTGTAAAAAAAAAAAAAAAAAAAAGCCCGAAACAAAATATCGGGACAAATGGCGTCCCGACAGTCCCGATTTTATCGGGACGTCTGGTCACCCTACTTTCTACCCTACAACACAGACCTGAACATTTCACCTAGAAATTCCTCCAGTGTAGGAACTCATTCTCTCCTGCGGTGCATCTGAGCAATATTGAGCCCAGTAACTTGTGGCTGAACTAGAGCATCTCTTTTCCTTCCTCTTCTTTTCCTACAAATCCTCAACTGCCTTTACTGTATCAAATACACTTACTTGTTCTTCCATACCAACCTTTCCTTGAGCACCAGCCGCATTCCTTCAGCTCCTTACAGCCTGCCTGTACAGTTCTGCTATCCTAAACACCAGCCACTGCATTCTGGACTGTATTTGCTATGTATTCTAATGGCTTGCACCACAGCTTGTTAATCATTTGGGGCAGGATTTATGTTCACCGAGTACCACTGTTCTCCTCTACAGAGCCATATAAATAATTATCCATAGTGTGTATAAAGTACCTAATCGCCATGGTAATTGGTCATCACTAATAATGTAGTCCTGTCACTGCAGCAAAGGGATTTGAGCCAAGTCATGTTGCAGGGGGCAGGTTTGAACTAAAACAAACAAACAAAAATACAATTCCAGTTTTTGTTGATAAGGAAGCAAAACTTTAACTTGGTTCTGTATATATCATAATTGTGGGCTTTTTTCTAATTTGAAATTACTTAAGGGCTAAAACATGTTGAAACTAATGACATAACTGGTTTGTTTCATGCTGTATAACGACTGTATGATGTTTTGATTTACAATATACAGAACATTACAAGAGCTGTAATTCACGCTTTTTAAACATAAATGTAAGTTGCCTTTGGAATTGGCTGCAGGATAATCTAAAATATCTTTTAAATTTGTGCCAAGTAAGCTTTTGCCTGTGTGTATTCAGATAAAGATCTTATTCCACTGAACTAAGACAGAACTTCAATATTCTTTAAACAAAACATGGAGCTGAGCTATGTTTGTTCAAGGACCTCTAGGTCTTTGACTGCTTTCATGCAGCTTGTGGCACCTCTGTAAAATGTGAGAGGCATCTGTGAAACAGGGAGACGGACAGTCTGAAGCCTGGCCTGTCTAGAAGGCTCCTAAAATACACTGTGAAGGAAGCTGTCTTTTCTCTGAAGAATTCATTCAGGGTGAAATCCTGCCTTTGATTTCAGCGGGGCCAGGATTTCACCTTCAGACTCTGGGTCTGCTCCCAGAGCCTCTACTCTGGCAAAATTCCCATTGCTGCCTTGAGTTAGGACTGCAAGATTGGTCTCTTTTCTTCAATAAATTGAGGAAAAATTCTCCCTTCCTGTAGAAAATCTGGGCAAACTGGCTGCATGCCAGGATGCTTCCACAGGGGATGGAGAAGGAAATAATCACCCTCAGGACATGGAATGTCAGTGGAGCTGTGTCTGATTCTACATGGGCTTCAATACCCTCTGAGCCTTTACATGGGGATGGTGAGTGGGGAGGGAGTTCATGTGGTTGGGGATCTGCTTGGTATTCCCACCCCTCTTTTGGCTACCATTGACAGAGCACAGTTCTCTGCTGAAACTTTTGTGCATGGCTCTCTGTGGCTTGTCCCATGGCCCATCAGACCACACTAATTCCAGTGCCATTCAGAAACTATGCACCTGTGTGGACAAGATTTGCCCACATACGTATTGTGTTCAGGTAGAAAGATTTTAGAAACTCACAAGTATGCAGTGGGGTTAGTGGAAAGGAATTCAGCTCTGATTCTTCTCTATCCCCCTCCCTTAAATTATCTCTTCTGATGAAGATTTTTAGTGTTTTATTGAGAAATTAAAAATGTGAGATGTCACATCTCCAAATTTGGATGTGGTTTTGGCAAAAATGGTGAGTTTTTGTAAAAGGAAGTATTTAATTTTGGAAAGAATTTAGGGCCAGATTTTTGAAGATACATTTATGTGCTTAAAAATACAGATAAGCACCTAGTGGGATTTTCAAAATCACCTAGGTGCCTAACTCCCATTGAAATCAGAGAATTAGGTATCTAGGTGCATTTAAAAATCATACTAGGTGCCTATGTACATCTTTAGGTGCCTGAATACCTTTGAGAATCTGGACCTTATTCTCCAAAGCCTGCTCAACTATGTACACAATAAGATGAATTAAACTTTAGGAATTTAATGAATCTGTAAACTCGGGGGTCATACCCTGTGACTGGAGAATTGCTAATATAATTCCTAAGGCTGTCGATTAATTGCAGTTAACTCACTCGACCCAAGGTTTAAGAATCTGAAGTGCCATCCAAAATCTGAGAGGGACGAGGTGTGGAGAATGCTTTCAGAAGTCTGAAAAGAGCAACACTCTGCTATGGAAACTACAGAACCCGAACCACCAAAATAGAAAATCAACCTTCTGCTGGTGGCATCTGACTCAGATGATGAAAATGAACATGCATCAGTCTGCACTGCTTCAGATCATTATCGAGCAGAACCCATCATCAGCATGGAGGCATGTCCTCTGGCATGGTGATTGACGCGTGAAGGGACATATGAATCTTTAGCGCATCTGGCATGTAAATATCTTGCCACACTAGCTACAACAGTGCCATGAGAAGGCCTGTTCTCATTTTCAGGAGACATTGTAGACAAGAAGCGGGCAGCATTATCTCCTGCAAATTGTAACCAAACTTGTTTTGTCTGAGCGATTGGGTGAAGTAGGACTGAGTGGACTTGTAGACTCTAAAAATTTACATTGTACAAAAAATAACTGAATTCAAAAATAAAACATAATTCTGCATTTGTAAGTTCAACTTTCATGATAAAGAGATTGCACTACAGTACTTGTATTAGGTGAATTGAAAAATACTATTTCTTTTGTTTTTCACAGTGCAAATATTTGAAATAAAAATAATAATATAAAGTGAGCACTGTACACTTTGTATTCTGCATTGTAATTGAAATCAATGTACTTGAAAATATAGAAAACATCCAAAAATATTTAAATAAATGGTATTCTATTATTGTTTAACCATGCAATTAATCATGATTAATTATTTAATTGTGCGATTAATTTTTTTAATCGCTTGACAGCCCTAATAGTTCCTATTTTTAAGAAAAGGGAAAAAATGATCTAGGAAACTAAAGGCCTGTTACTTTGACCTCAATTGCATGCAAGTTCTTGGAACAAATTTTGAAAGAGAAAGTAGTTAAGGTGAATGGTAATTGGGATAAAAGTCATGTACCCCAGCCTCCTAATCATTTTCGTTGCCCTCCACTGGATTCGCTCCAATTTGTCCACATCCTTTCTGTAGTGGGGGGCCCACAACTGGATGCAATACTCCAGATCTGGCCTCACCAGTGCCGTATGGAGATGAATAATCACTTCCCTTGATCTGCTGGCAAAGCTCCTACTAATGCAACCCAATATACTGTTAGCCTTCTTGCAACAAGGTCACACTGTTGATTTATATCCAGCTTCTCATCAACTGTAATCCCCAGGTCTTTTTCTGCAGAGCTGCCACTTAGCCAGTCGGTCCCCAGCCTGTAGCAGTGCATGGGATTCTTCTGTCCTAAGTGCAGGACTCTGCACTTGTCCTTGTTGAACCTCATCAGATTTCTTTTGGCCCAATTCTCCAATTTGTCTAGGTCACTCTGGACCCTATTGCTACCCTCCAGCATATTTACCTCTCCCCCCAGCTTTGTGTCATCCGCGAACTTGCTGAGGGTGCAATCCATCCCATCATCCAGATCATTAATGAAGATGTTGAATAAAACCGGCCCCAAGACCGACCCCTGGGGCACTCCACTTGATACTGGCTGCCAGACATCGAGCCGTTGATCACTACCTGTTGAGCCCGACGATCTAGCCAGCTATCTAGCCACCTTATAGTTCATTCATCCAATACATACTTCTTTAACTTGCTGGCAAGAATACTGTGGGAGACTGTATCATAAGCTTTGCTAAAGTCAAGGTACATCACATCCACCGCTTTCCCCATATCCACAGAGACAGTTATCTCATCATAGAAGGCAGTCAGGTTGATCAGGCAAAACTTGCCCTTGGTGAATCTATGTTGACTATTCCTGATCACCTTCCTCTCCCCCAAGTGCTTCAAAATGGATTCCTTGAGGACCTGCTCCATTTTTTGGGAGACTGAGGTGAGGCTGATTGGTCTATAGTTCCCAGGATTCTCCTTCTTTCCTTTTTTAAAGTTGGGCACTATATTTGCCTTTTTACAGTCATCTGGGACCTCCCCCGATCACCATGAGTTTTCAAAGATAGTGGCCAATGGCTCTGCAATCACATCAGACAACTCCCTCAGCACCCTCAGCCTTGCATCCGGCTACATGGACTTGTGCATATCCAGCTTTTCTAAATAGTCCTTAACCTGTTCTTTTACCACTGAGGGCTGCTCACCTCCTCCCCATACTGTGCTGCCCAATGCAGCAGTCTAGGAGCTGACCTTGTCTGTGAAGACCAAGGCAAAAAAAGCATTGAGTACTTCAGCTTTTTCCACATCATCTGTCACTAGGTTGCCTCCCCCATTCAGTAAGGGTCCCACACTTTCCCTGACCTTCTTCTTGTTGCTAACATATCTGTAGAAATCCTTCTTTTTACCCTTCACGTCCTTGCTAGCTGCAACTCCAAGTGTGCTTTGGCCTTCCTGATTACACCCCGGTGTGCTAGAGCAATATTTTTATACTCCTCCCTAGGATTGTGAGTCTAGAAATCAATTAGTAGATTAAACGGATTGAAAAATATAGTTTTTAAAATCCGTGGCAGAGCCCTTCCTTCACTGTTTCAACTCCATGTTTGAGAAAACACAAGTGTGGACACAGTACACGAGAGCAGCAGCTGCATCGTTTCATAGCACGTGGCAGACGTCTCAGCAAAGTGAAGGGAATGGCACAGGGCAGTGTATGAAGTGGAAAGCATCGCCATATGCCAGCTCTAAAGCTAGGTGGCATGCAATAGCTGAAGCGCCAACATGTGACATTTTTCACTTCACTGAGAATCAGACAAAAGCTTGCAAACACACTGCAAGCAGAAATCTTGGCAATTGCTCTTATTTTTCTTGGTGCACAATTTAATAAACACTTTACTCTCTAAGGACATGACTAGATGAGTTTATCAGCTTTTGTGAATGAGTATTCCCAGCATAAATATGATAGTGCGGCTGTTTCACTCAAGCTACACTTTTTCTATCCTCACTCACTGGGCAAAATTCTTTACTGGCGTAAATCCTATTGGCTTCACTGGAGCTACACCTGCAAAGATGCCTCCCTCCATCCCCCCACGCTTTAGTATGTAGATTCAGTGATGGGCTAAATCCTGCCCTACATGATACGGGTGTATTATGGCTCCACAGAAGAAAGAAATCCTCTTTCCCAGTACACCCAACTGCAGCAGTAGCAGCAGGAGAAGATACACTCCTAGGCCCCAGTCTTTCAGGATGAGCCATCTGGGCAGACCTTTATGTCCAAACAGAATCCCATTGACTACAGCAGGGCTCTGTACACATGCAGGAGTCAGTCCATGCTGATCTGCGTTGTGGGGTCAAGTTGCTGATAGGGAAAGGGGGTTTAGCGAATATGGTCGGGGTGCTGCACAGCCCCAAGATGTTGCTTTATAAACTTGTTTGTGGTTAGCAGCAGACACTGTGAGGAGGGCAGGGTCTGTTGCTCTGTGAGCCATCCTGTCCTGAACCAGCAATTACATTTCTGTATTTTACAGTCAGGCATTATTGCTGGTTCTGTCTGATCTCCCCCACTATCTGATGAGTGGGTTTCACCCTAAATCAATGCAGTTTGCATGTTTTCTTATATCAACTTCAAACCACTATTGGTCCAATCCAAAACCCAATTATTCCAGTGGGTATGATCACACAGTATTTCTCCTTCACTGTGTTTAGAAATTCATAATTTAAAATTAGAACTTCCCTAGCTGCAGCTCACTGCTAAAACCTGATGTTTTGCAAACTAGCCTTCTCGGTAGCAAGGAGTGAGGAGTACATTTATTATCTCAGACTGAAGCTAGTGCATTTTATTTATACAGATAAATATTTATATTTATTTATACAGAATAAATCTCTGAAGTTTTTGTTGCCTGTTCTGTAATTCACTGGTGATGGTGCTAAGAGCTGTATCGATGAAAACAATGGGATAGGCTCATTCCTCATCACCACACAACTATTGATGGGTGATCAGGCTTGGATACAATGAGAATACACCCTATTCCTGAACTTTATTTAAAACTTTAGCCAAACCTTGGATCAAACTTTTTTTGAGATTTGCAAAATTGTGAATGACTTGTCCTCCTTTGCCACTTTCACATACACCCACTCTTCTGGTTTCTAGTCTTGCCCAGTAGCCTCAAATGCCATGGGATAGGCTGTTCCTTTTAGGATTTCTGGCCCAACCAGAAACAGGAAATGCCAAGTATCTCACATAAAAAACTGTTCCCATGCAATCGTTGTAGACCCGAGAGGTTCAGAGAAGCTTTGGGTGCTTCTCTGACCTTAACCCCCAAGATTTCAAGGTTTGCCCTTCATCATACACAGCTGGATCAAATCCTCCACAAAAGCACAGCTAATTGTAAGAAATTAAGTCCATAAAATAAACTTAAATCCATGAGCTCAAATCTCCTGTACAAACACAGAAAGGTTGTGAACCGAATATGAAATTAACAATGGGGCAAATATCTTGTTTTTTTACCTGTTTTTCTCCCTCTCTTCCTTTCACAGTCATGAAGATAATGAAGCATGGTAATATTGTAAAAAGGAGCTGACCCATTTAATTTTAATTAAATATACATATACAGCCTTCAATCATTTTCTCAGGCTCACTCTTACCTAGTCTAGATAATTGAATTTTCAGTAGAATTAACAAAGCTGCCACAAACTTTAAGTGCTTTCTGAAAAGACACAACACTGCCAGCTGTAATGAGCTTTTAATTACTTCCCCTCAGTCAGAAGTCTTGATTCCTTTCTTGTCATTCTTTAGTGCAAATATACTTTCCATGCTGGAAAGTCAGCTTCCAGAATAAAGTAGCCGTTATCTAGACCAGTGGTTCTCAACCTTTTTTCATTTGTGGACCCCTAAAAATTTTTGAATATAGGTGCGGACCCCTTTGGAAATTGTAGACATAGTCTGCGGATCCCAGGGGTCTATACAGACCACAGGCTGAGAACCCCTGATCTACATCTGGTATGGGGCTTGTTGTGTCCATTCTTATTTGATCACTCTGTGTGCTATGCAGACAATAATCTAATATTTGCACACAGAGCCAACTATGGGCCAGGAGCCCAACTTTTCCTACACTCTTCTTTGGAGCTTTGTCTTAGTTTGGCAACAGCCTTCCTGCTATAAAGCAGCCAAAAGCCATGCCTCATCTTTGATAATATACATGATCAGAGGAAAAGTTCGTATCAGTACATAGGAAGGATGTGTTGGAGGCAGATGATCAGCTGCCTCCTAACACATGATCCTCATACTATCCTGGCTCACCTTAAACTCCTTCCTCCTCAATTCAAGTAATCTTACTATTGGCCCATAAATGACAACAGATGTGATCAACTGTAAAGAAGCCTGCTGTGCTAATTGAGAAATTACTGTGGATGAGGGATGTTTTGCAGCGGCTATGACAATGGCAGTACCGTGCAAGTTTCCTGTTGGCATTTGTCACATATGCCCTGCCTAGCCCGGGGGTTCAAACAATTTGTAAGTGAGCAAACATGGCATCCAAACAGATGGGCATTAGTTTAGGCAGCCAAGACATCCTCTAAATTATGTGGTGTATAAAGTCAATTTAACTCCATTGCAGTCAATGGGAGTTTTGCCATCGACTTGGATAGGAACTAGATCAAGCTCAGATCATACGGCTGCAGACAGAGCAGGATTTATAGCCATCTTTATCCAAAGTTTTCCTGCCAGCCCTGAATTTATGTGGTAAGGTTAAGCGGATGTATTAATACCAGCTCAGCACTGCACTAGGTTAACTTTCAACTTTTAATTTTCAGTGAGCATAGGGTGAGAGCTTGTCCCATATGAGTCAGAGGGAGACATGCACATCAGGGAAGGGCATATTTAGCACATTTGTGTCCCCTTAACAGGAGTGCCCAGTGGGCCAGAACTAACTTCTGCACCTGGTCCCTTTGCCTGAGCAGTTCTTCAGAAGCCACATCCTATCCAGATGCACAAAAGGGATATGTTATTTTGTTTAATAAGGGCTTGGCTACACTTGCCAGTTACAGCGCAATAAAGCAGCCCCCGGTGCACTAACTCACTCCCCATCCACACTGGCAAGGCACTTAGAGCGCTCTGACTCTGCGGCTACAGCGCTGCTGGTGCTCCAGCTCGGCGAGTGGAATAACGTTTGCTGCGCCCCCGCTGGAGTGCTGCGGCGCCAGTGTGAACGAGATGTTACATTACTGCGCTGTGATCGGCCTCCGGAAACGTCCCATAATCCCCTTAAGTCAAGTGGCCACTCTTGTCATTGTTTTGAACTCTCTGTAGGAATGCTGTAGGGATGTGGCTATGCCCTTTCAAAGCTCCGTTTCTGACAGCTGGCTGCTTATCTGCTCCGGGACAAAGGAACCATTACTGAGGAATGCTGCTTGCTTTGAGTGAGTGAGAGAGAGGTGGGGGGGAGAGGGAGGTCTGCTGCTGTCTGAACTTAGAAGACAGCATGCTGACATGCTCTCAGCCCCCCAAAAACCCACTCTCTCTCCCTCCACATACACACAACACACTCCCTGTCACACTCCACCCCACCCCCCACATTTGAAAAGCACGTTGCAGCCACTTGCATGCTGAGATAGGTATCACAATGCACTGCTCTTTGTGGCATTGCAAGAGCTGCTAATGTGGCCACGCCAGTGCGCTTCCATCTGAGAGTGTAAACACTCAGCAGCATTTTCCCTGCTGTGGTCTCCAAAGGAGGGTTTAACTCCCAGCGCTCTACAACTGCAAGTGTAGCCATGCCCTAAGAGTCCCTTCATATCAGTGTAAGTAGATCACTGCACATGTACATAGTCTGGTGAACATGTGTAAGCAAAATATATATACAAATAATAAAATACTGAGTTTATTTTACTAATCAAATAGTTAAGATCTATATAGGATTAAGAATCACATTTTTCCCCAGTGCTCATTAGTTTAAGTAGAGGCTGAATTCACCCAGTTCTCTTTTTCCTTTTTAACCTTCAGCCTCTGTGATAAATGAGTTTTAGTGTTAGATTCTCTCAGAGTGCTCAGATATAATTGAAAACCCCAGGAATACAGGGCTATGTTGTTTTAACTGGCTAATGATTTAGAAGCCACCAAGGAATTGCATGGTTAACCCCGGGGCTATGGGAGTATGCACAGGTAGAAAGCCTACTCATTATTATGTCTCCGAATTTTGTAAAAAATCCCTACAGATCTCTTGCTACACAGATTTACTTGCAATTAACCCACCATTTTTATATGATACTTAAGTACTAACCTTGAAAAGTGTCCTTGAATGGAGTCTCTGGAAACCACAATAATCAAGGATTGTTGTCTTGACATAGGGTTGCATTATTGTGACCAAATGTCATCACCCGTTGATGTAATAAGTGAAGGCCAATACTACAACACAATGCCAGGAAGTCACTCTGATTATTTTGTGGCTCTATGCAACTCCATTTGACTTTATCTCCTCCCTTCACCAGGTTTCCAGGCTGTGTTTGTACATTTAAGGGATGTCTCTCTTGTCTCTCTGTCCTTCCCACTCCCTTGCTGGGTGTTTGGAAGAATGGATAGGGATCCCAAGTTCATGTGTTGAGCCTCACCATATGTATCAAACAGCGTGAGAAGCATTCCTGTGATTAGCCGCCTACTCTCTTTGCCCAATATCCAGCAGAACAGGAGGAGTTCCAGGCAAGCCCCATGGACTCCATGCAAACTGCAAGGCCCGGAAGAACAGCTGATAGCCTATAGTATCAGAACCATGTCCCAAAGCTGAATTTCCCAGATGCACTGCAGAATAAATAGTCCTCCAGGAATTCTCCCTCCTTACAAGAATTTTGGGGGTGAAGGAACATTGCAGACAGTGGTTCACTCCATTAGACTGTTCTTGCTCAGTAATCATTAACCATGAGGTCATGACATGAAGGTGTCTCATAAAAATGTTTCCTGGGAGTTCACTGATTGAGGCAGGGGTCCTGTGGAAAAATTAGCCTGTGGTCAGTAATTAAGAACTGTACCACAATGCAAGGGGACAAAATTTAGGTTGCACAGGCAGCCTTAATTCTGGCAATTCCTAACTTTTGAGGGCTTGACTTTGAAATCTTAATACTGTTCTTTTAACAGTTTTTATATGTAATACCTTTTACATACAGGCATCAGACCATCCAATAAAATGTCCAGTGGTCTTCTAAAATGTTTGACTTTCCCTCTTTTCTTCAACAACCCATGTAAATCTTGTATAACATTATCACCACAGAGTCAAACATGTGTATTGCAGGGATCTATGCAAAGTAAGAGGCATGTATCTCAGACTTAAGTAATCTACAGTGTTACGCTCACAAATCAGGCAATTTAGTTCATCTACAAATTCAAATTTTTCAGCATTATCCAAATTACTACTGTATTTGTACCAGCTGCGGTGAGTGCATTTACCCTGTTTAAAAAACACTTCCATAAAATGTAAACTGCTACCAGACTTCACTTGTAAATAAAATACTACTCTTTACATTGCTTTAGTATTTGCTTTGTGCAATAACACTTCTCAGGATACCAACCTGAGCCACTAAACTGCTTTTCAATCACAAACGCTTTACCTAACAACTGTGTACAGCAGCTTTTCCCTGAGACTAGCAAACACACATGGTGTTAACAGAGCCACTGTTTGCAGTTATTGCTTTTAAGATTAATACTTAACCCTTTATAAAGTTTTATAAATTACCATAACAGAAAAGATAATAGTATCTGCAAATTTAAAGAAGAAGAAGTTCACTATGGGAAAGTTACTGGGGACTCAGAGCACTTCCTGATCTCCAGAGTTGTGCTGACCTGAGAGCACAGATCCAGATGTAAAGAGATGGGGGTGGAAATATAGAGCTCTAGCATTTTATCCTGCTTTATATAGAATCGACTCTTTTTGCAAAAAGAGAAGATAGGCTACATTTATACTGAAGGGAACAGTACGGTGTACAGCAGCATTTCAGAGTGAAGGTGAGAGCAGCTAGGCAGGCTGGGGCTGCTTCCAATTAGGGGAAACCATAGGGTGGTTTTGTCAACTGGGAAGGAAATCAGGGTGTTTGTCAACCCTGTGGGCTAGGCCTTAACAGGGGAGTTGCACTGGAGCGCTTGCCCCTGCCTGAGCTGGACTCCCAAGTTCAACTTTTAAAGTGGGGTTCCAAAGGGCCAGGGGGGTGCAGAGGTCATAGGATTATGGAAGGAGTGTAAATTGAGCTAAGGAACTCCTAACAGTGCAGGGCTCTGGGCAACCACTCACTGGGCCACCTTTGCAAGGTCTTTTCACTCCTCTCTCCTACTACTCTCCAAGTATTCAAATTGAAGTGCATATAAAGGGGCACAGCTGAGAGCGCTACACTCTATAGACCTTCACTGTCTAGTGCTTTTCTCCCCCCCTCTTTTTTTATAATGGGTATCCACAGACAACAAGAACGTTCCCTCCTTGGGAAAGTTATTAACAAATGGCCCCTTTCTTTAGCTCTGGTTTAATTACCGAAAATGTAGCTCTCATTCTAGCAACAATCAATAATAATTCTTCACTTTGGCTGTATCCCGTCTACTTACTTTATCTGGAGCTTAACAGCAGATATTCTCTCCATGGCAGTTTTAATAGAACACTTTGTTGTTGTTATATAGCACCTTTCCTATTCAAGGTCCCCAAAGTACCTTACAAAGCCATGAGTTAGATAATGGCAGGGCAGTGACCGTGTAGGCAAAGGAGTTGCATCACGGACTCAGCAATAGTTCCCACACAGCCTTGCACATTGGAACCTAGCTTACTGAGGGAGGAAGGCCTGGCCAAGATACCAGAGCTCCCCCTACTCTTTGTGAGAACATCAGCTTCTACTGGGGGAGTTACCGTGGGGCTGTAAAGACCTTGATTTAGGGCCAGGGCAGGGGAAACCATTATGGCGCATTGTCCCCTGACTGGGTTTTAATGGGTAGTGTGGCCAAAACCACATCCAAGGTTTTGGTATGGTGATATCTCTTTCTGACTCTTTTTTAATGTTGATTTTTCCCGAGGTTGTGTTAATCCAGCCCGACCTCAGAAAGAAATGAAAATGACGCACTGGATTCATTTTAAAGCAGCAAGTTCTAGGATGCTGCTCAACTTCAATTCCATGGTGTTGTGCACAGTAGGCACAGGGTACAGCCCAGAGCCCCCATGCTGGGGTGCATGTTCAGAGGGGCCCTGTGCAGCTGGATCTTCCCTCCTTACCAACAGAGCTTGAGGAAGAGGTGTTGCATGCAGCATTATTCTCCTCTTCCAAGAACACTGGGGGAGTGCCCTGGGAGCGCTGGGAGTGGGAGGGTGCAGAGAAGGGGACTGCTGGTGGTGGTGCTCTAAAGCACCATCCTCTGAAACTCACCTCATCCCACAGATATCCACATATAAGCTGTGGAGTTTCCAGGGGGAATAAGCACCTTGATTTAGGGCCATGTCAGGGGAACCAGTTATGGCACAACTGTATATACATGGAGCTGTATACCTACCCATGAGTGCCTCTTAGGGCAGCTTCTGAGCAGCCAGTGATCCTTTCGGAGCTGAGCTGCGTGTTGGGAGGGTCACAAGTAGAGCAGCACAGAGGCCGGAGCCATCTACGCAGATAAGACCTGCCCCACGTTGCTGAGGGTAACTGGAAGAGTCAGTAGAGGGTGAGGGTTGCTGAGGGTGACAGGCCTCACCCCATTTCTCACTTAACCCTCTCACTGTTTGATGATATGTTCCTGAATGGGAACATCCTGGAGTTTTCCTGACCCTCTGGCCCCCTCCTGTGGGTTAGATTATGAATGTGCCTGCCCTAGTAGTGTCTATGTGTGTGCTATAGTGACTGGGTTTAATGCAGCCCAAGTCGGAGGTTCTCAGAGTTCCTCGTGTCCCTTGCAATGTATCCTGAGGTTTAATGCCCGGCCAACTCATTGGAACTGTCAGGAAGACTGCATAGCTGTCTAGGGTATTTTTTGCCTGATATTAATTTTCTTAGTTGGCTTCAGTACAGAAGATAAGGGTAGTTTGTTTTTGTCTGGTATTTTGTAGCTAGGCTAAGTGTATCTTTTGGGTTCAGCAAAAACATCATTATAAAAGTATCATTTTATGAATACAATGTAATTCTTTTGCTTAGTTAGAGATTCTGTCTTGAGAACTGAAATGCTGCTGTTCACTAAATATAGTTCATTCAAGAGATAAGATTTCATTAAAGATACTTAGGCTCAGTAGAATTCAATTTAAAAAAAATATAATTTCTATGGATAATATTGAGGTTTATTTTTAAGCTTTTTTTCTATTTTTATAAATTTAAATTTTCATAGTTGTGCAAAGTTATAGGTTTTAAGCTTTTTATATCTATTTAATTTTTCACAGGTATGGGAAATTATGAGCGGTCAGACAATAGAGGGTCAGAAAATAATTATTTAATAACAGCAGACATTGAGATTCAAAAAGTTAAAGCTATATAGTTGTTAAAACACAAATTGACAACATCACATGTCAAAATATACAAAACAGCCTTAAATCAATCTCTAATAAGTTTTCAAGTAGCTTTTTTCTTACTTTACCTATCTGGAGTAAATCTGTAAATGTTTTTTTCCTTCAGTTTGTGTGTGTATGGTAAAATTGACCTTTACCAGTAAAAACCTAATACTACTACCCCTAACGATACTGCAAGGAAATGATTTAAAACCCTATAGTTAATATAATCAATAATTTCAACTCTAGCAGTTGTAATCAGATACAATCATTGGAGTGTTGCTTTTTTAAATTCTTCTTCATGATGAAAGTGTCTGAAGAGGCTAAAGAGGGAGAGAAAAAGTGACTGCTAGTTGCCAATTTAAAAGATAAAGTTGATCACAATGGTAATACAAGACCGATTCATTTAGAAGCAGTGACAGAAAATCTGCTCATACCTTTTGGCTTACAGTTATCAAACCAATAGGACATGCTTGTTTTCAGATTTCCTGCAGTGCTGCCTCATAAAAGCATGCCATCATAAATTAAGAGAAGCAGTAAAGGCAGAAAAGAATCAACATAAATTGGACCATATTATGCATAAACAATGTATTAAATAAAACCTTTTCATAAATTGAGAAGTACCATTAATCCTTGGTATTTTGTATTTCACTTTAATGTGAGAATTTCTGTGCATTGCTGACAGAAAACTTCAGGAAATGTGAGGTATAAATAGAAAGACCTTTGCCTGATGGCGCACAGAAAGTACCCTCATTGTGAACAGCTTCATAATTCATTTGTGCTTCAGGTACAAGGACAAAGTGAGACATGGAGACATTTGCTGTGTTTCATAGTGACATAATTTATCATCTGCCCATTGCACACTAATTTCTGAGGCTGTTTATCTGTCCTATAGGCTGGGCTCAGAAAATGATGGCATTTCCATTCAAAATGATTGTGGGGAAAAATCAATCTTGGGCTTTCTCTCTAATAATGTTTTCTATAAATATCTATTCTGAAGTTTCATGAATCCCAACCTGAAGCAAATACTCACCAGCAACCACACAACAAAAACACTAACCCAGGAACCTATCCTTGCAACAAAGCCCATTGCCAACTTTGTTCACATATCTATTCAGGGGACACCATCATAGGACCTAATCACATCAGCCACACTATCAGAGGCTCATTCACCTGCACATCTACCAATGTGATATATGCCATCATCTGCCAGCAATGCCCCTCTGCCATGTACATTGGCCAAACCGGACAGTCTCTACACAAAAGAAAAAATGGACACAAATCAGATGTCAAGAATTATAACATTCAAAAACCAGTTGGAGAATACTTTAACCTCCCTGGTCACTCAATTACAGATCTCAAAGTGGCAATACTCCAACAAAAAAATTTCAAAACCAGACTCCAACGAGAAACTGCAGAATTGGAATTACTTTGCAAACTAGAAACCATTAAATTAGGCTTGAATAAAGACTGGGAGTGGATGGGTCATTATACAAAGTAAAAACTGTTTCCCCATGCTAATTTTTCCTCCTACTGTTACTCACACCTTCTTGTCAACTGTTGGAAATGGGCCATCCTGATTATCATTACAAAAGTTTTTTTTCTCCTGCTGATAATAGCTCACCTAATAGCTCACCTTAATTAGTTACTCTCATTACAGTTGGTATGGCAACACCCATTTTTTCATGTTCTCTGTGTATATATATATATATTCCTACTGTATTTTCCACTACATGCATCCGATGAAGTGGGTTTTAGCCCACGAAAGCTTATGCTCAAATAAATTTGTTAGTCTCTAAGGTACCACAAATACCCCTCGTTCCTTTTTTGAAGAAAACTGTAGGCCTAGCTCTATGAATTTGCCAATTGGATGTCAAAGGCATGTCCTGAGCTAGAAATGACTACTATGTAGGGAGCATCAGCAGCTATACTGCGTGTACTGAGTAGCATCAGCCAGTATGAGTCTGTCATGCCAGGGTACTCTGCCTCCTCCATCTGAAGCTCTGTCAGGTGCCTTTGTTGGGTTAGAAAATGCTGCCAAAATGTCCACCAGTGCCCCATGGAAGCTCTGCCCAGTTCCTGACCCAAGAGTCAAAGTGCAAGCAAGATAACTTTCCTTCATATTGCTTGGCAGGCTGTTCAAACTTCCTGTAATGTGAAGGGTGGGCAGTACAGTTTTCCCACAGTGCACCATGGTCAAAGTGCTAGAGCGGCCACATTTCAGGAGCATACTAGGGAGTCTTAGACTCATAGACTAAGGTCAGAAGGGACCATCGTGATCATCTAGAACTCCTGCACATTGCAGGCCACAGCCCCTCACCCACCCACTCCAGAAATAGACCCCAAACCTCTGGCTGAGTTACTGAAGTCCTCAAATCATGCTTTAAAGACTTCAAGTTACCGAGAATTCACCATTTACACTGGTTTAAACCTGCAAGTGACCCATCTCTATGCTGCAGAGGAAGGCGAAAAACCCCCAGGGTCTTTCCAAATCTGATGCAGGGGGAAATTCCTTTCTGACCCCAAATATGATGATAAGTTAGACCCTGGGCCCAGGTCTACACTGCGAGTTTAGGTAAAATTTAGCAGTGTTAGGTTGATTTAACCCTGCACCCGTCCACACGACCAAGCCTGTTTTGTTGACTTAAAGGGCTCTTAAAATCGATTTCTGTACTCCTCCCCCGCAAGGGGTTTAGTGCTAAACTCGACCTCGCTGGGTCAAATTTGGGGTAGTGTGGATGCAATTCGACGGTATTGGCCTCCGGGAGCTATCCCAGAGTGCTCCATTGTGACCGCTCTGGACAACACTTTCAACTCAGATGCACTGGCCAGGTAGACAGGAAAAGCCCCGTGAACTTTTGAATTTTATTTCCTGTTTGGCCAGCGTGGCGAGCTGATCAGCACAGGTGACCATGCAGAACTCATTAGCACAGATGACCATGGAGTCCCGGAATTGCAAAAGAGCTGCAGCATGGACTGAACGGGAGGTACTGGATCTGATCGCTGTATGGAGAGAAGAATCCGTGCAGGCAGAACTCCATTCCAAAAGATGAAATGCCAATATATTTGCCAAAATCTCCAAGGGCGTGATGGACAGAGGCTACAACAGGGACACACAGCAGTGCCGCATGAAAGTTAAGGAGCTGAGGCAAGCCTACCAAAAAACAAAGGTTGCTCCGGGTCAGAGCCCCACACATGCCAGTTCTATGATGATATGCATGCAATTCTAGGGGTGGCCGCTGCCACTACGCCACCACTGTCCGTGGACACCTTCAAGGGGGGAGTCTCACACAACAGAGATGAGGATTTTGTGGATGATGAGGAGGAGGGGATTGAGGGTAGCGCACAGCAGGCAAGCAGAGAATCCCTTCTCCCCGGCAGCCAGGAACTGTTCATCACCCTGGAGCCAATACCCTCTCAACCCTCCCAAGGCGGAATCCCGGACCATGAAGCCGGAGAAGGCACCGCTGGTGAGTGTACCTTTATAAATATAATACAGGGTTTAATGATTAATTTACCATGCCAAGCCAGGATTTCAGGAAGGCAGATTTTGGGAAGCTCAGAGAGCTGATAGGTAAGGTCCCATGGGAATCAAGACTGAGGGGAAAAACAACTGAGGAGAGTTGGCAGTTTTTCAAAGGGACACTATTAAGGGCCCAAAAGCAAGCTATTCCGCTGGTTAGGAAAGATAGAAAATGTGGCAAAAGACCACCTTGGCTTAACCACGAGATCTTGCACGATCTAAAAAATAAAAAGGAGTCATATAAAAAATGGAAACTAGGACAGATTACAAAGGATGAATATAGGCAAACAACACAGGAATGCAGGGGCAAGATTAGAAAGGCAAAGGCACAAAATGCGCTCAAACTAGCTACGGGAATAAAAGGAAACAAGAAGACTTTTTATCAATACATTAGAAGCAAGAGGAAGACCAAAGACAGGGTAGGCCCACTGCTTAGTGAAGAGGGAGAAACAGTAACAGGAAACTTGGAAATGGCAGAGATGCTTAATGACTTCTTTGTTTCGGTCTTCACCGAGAAGTCTGAAGGAATGCCTAACATAGTGAATACTAATGGGAAGGGGGTAGGTTTAGCGGATAAAATAAAAAAAGAACAAGTTAAAAATCACTTAGAAAAGTTAGATGCCTGCAAGTCACCCGGACCTGATGAAATGCATCCTAGAATACTCAAGGAGCTAATAGAGGAGGTATCTGAGCCTCTAGCTATTATCTTTGGAAAGTCATGGGAGACGGGAGAGATTCCAGAAGACTGGAAAAGGGCAAATATAGTGCCCATCTATAAAAAGGGAAATAAAAACAACCCAGGTAACTACAGACCAGTTAGTTTAACTTCTGTGCCAGGGAAGATAATGGAGCAAGTAATTAAGGAAATCATCTGCAAACACTTGGAAGGTGGTAAGGTGATAGGGAACAGCCAGCATGGATTTGTGAAGAACAAATCATGTCAAACCAATCTGATAGCTTTCTTTGATAGGATAACGAGCCTTGTGGATAAGGGTGAAGCGGTGGATGTGGTATACCTAGACTTTAGTAAGGCATTTGATACGGTCTCGCATGATATTCTTATCGATAAACTAGGCAAATACAAATTAGATGGGGCTACTATAAGGTGGGTGCATAACTGGCTGGATAACCGTACTCAGAGAGTTGTTATTAATGGTTCCCAATCCTGCTGGAAAGGCGTAACGAGTGGGGTACCGCAGGGGTCCGTTTTGGGACCGGCTCTGTTCAATATCTTCATCAACGACTTAGATATTGGCATAGAAAGTACGCTTATTAAGTTTGCGGATGATACCAAACTGGGAGGGATTGCAACTTCTTTGGAGGACAGGGTCATAATTCAAAATGATCTGGACAAATTGGAGAAATGGTCTGAGTTAAACAGGATGAAGTTTAACAAAGACAAATGCAAAGTGCTCCACTTAGGAAGGAAAAATCAATTTCACACATACAGAATGGGAAAAGACTGTCTAGGAAGGAGTACGGCAGAAAGGGATCTAGGGGTTATAGTGGACCACAAGCTAAATATGAGTCAACAGTGTGATGCTGTTGCAAAAAAAGCAAACATGATTCTGGGATGCATTAACAGGTGTATTGTGAGCAAGACACGAGAAGTCATTCTTCTGCTCTACTCTGCTCTGGTTAGGCCTCAGCTGGAGTATTGTGTCCAGTTCTGGGCGCCACATTTTAAAAAAGATGTGGAGAAATTGGAAAGGGTCCAAAGAAGAGCAACAAGAATGATTAAAGGTCTTGAGAACATGACCTATGAAGGAAGGCTGAAAGAACTGGGTTTGTTTAGTTTGGAAAAAAGAAGACTGAGAGGGGACATGATAGCAGTTTTCAGGTATCTAAAAGGGTGTCATAAGGAGGAGGGAGAGAACTTGTTCACCTTAGCCTCTAAGGATAGAACCAGAAACAATGGGTTTAAACTGCAGCAAGGGAGGTCTAGGTTGGACATTAGGAAAAAGTTCCTAACTGTCAGGGTGGTTAAACACTGGAACAAATTGCCTAGGGAGGTTGTGGAATCTCTGTCTCTGGAGATATTTAAGAGTAGGTTAGATAAATGTCTATCAGGGATGGTCTAGACAGTATTTGGTCCTGCCATGCGGGCAGGGGACTGGACTCGATGACCTCTCGAGGTCCCTTCCAGTCCTATAATCTATGAATCTATGAGTAGCAAGTGATCTGGAATCATTGCAGAACAAAATATTGTAGAGAATGGGCCCAGGCTTTGGTGGCATTCAAATAGCATCCATTCTTTATCTCTCTGTGTTAGTCTCAGAAGAGTGATATCATTCATGGTCACCTGGTTGAAATACGGGAAGTTTGTTTAAGGGGACATTCAGAGGTGCCCGTTCCTGCTGGGCTGTTTGCCTTTGACTGAAAAGAAATCATCCCCGCTGTTAGCCACGCGGTGTGGGGGAGGCCCATTCATGCTGAGCTGTTCGCATTTGGCTGACAGGGATCTTCCCTGATACTAGCCACGTGGTGGTGGTGGGGGGAAACGATCATCCCAGAGAATTGTGTGTGTGTGGGGGGTGGGGTGGGGGGGGGTTGGATTGTGCTGCACATTCACCCTAAAACCACAGCCCCTCCTTTTAAATGGCAAACCCAACGGGCTTTGCTTGGTATGGGAAAGGAGGACGCTGCTGTTTGAAACCATTCCCACATGTTATGAAGGTTGAAGAAGCTGAAATCCTTTGCCTTACCATGGCTGCCTGCAAGCCAAATTCTGTTGTCCAGCCGAGCTGTCTCACACCAAACCGGCAGGCACTCAATATAAGAGGCAAAATGAGACCTTGTACCAAAAGCACATGTGCTATGTAATGTGAATCGCTTGACTCAGTGTGAAATAGTCTTCCCTTTGTTCTCTAAAATGTATCTTTTAAATTACTACTCTCCCTTTTTTTCCTCCCTCAGCTGCAAATGTTTCTACGCTCCCCCTATCATCTCCATCCCAGAGGCTAGTGCAGATTAGAAGGCAAAAAAAAAATGCATTTGCAATGACATGTTCTCAGAGCTCATGCAGTCCCCCCACACTGAAAGAGCTCAGCAGAATGTGTGGAGGAAAACAATGGCAGAGTCCAGGAAAGCGTTAAATGAATGCAATGAGAGGAGGGAGGCGCACGCAGAGAGGAGACAGGATGCAATGCTGAGGCTAATGGGGGAGCAAACTGACATGCTCAGGCATCTGGTGGAGCTGCAGGAAAGGCAGCAGGAGCACAGACCCGCCACTGCAGCCCCTGTATAACTGCCTGCCCTCCTCCCCAAGTTCCAGGTCCATCTCACCCAGATGCCCAAGAATGCGGGGGGGTGGGTGGGTGTGGGAGGCTACAGACACCCAGCCACTCCACCCCAGAGGATTGCCCAAGCAACAGAAGGCTGGCATTCAATAAGTTTTGAACTGTAGTGTGGCCTTGTCCTCCCCTCATCCACCACCCCACCCAGTGCTTGCCTCCTCACCCAGCACTCCCGGGCTACCTTGCAAGTTTCCCCCCTATTTCTGTGATGAATTAATAAAGAATGCATGATTTGGAAACAATAATGACTTTATTGCCTCTGAAACCGGTGATCGAAGGGGGGAGGTTGGTCGGCTTACAGGGAAGTAGAGTCAACCAAGGGGTGGGTTTTCATCAAGGAGAAACAAACAGAACTGTCACACTTTAGCCTGGCCAGTCATGAAACTGGTTTTCAAAGCTTCGCTGATGCGCAGGGCACCCAGCTGTGCTTGTCTAATCGCCATGGTGTCTGGCTGCATGTAATCTGCTGCCAGGCGATTTGCCTCAACCTCCCACCCCGCCATAAACGTCTCCCCCTTCCTCTTACAAATATTGTGGAGTACATAGCAAGCAGCAATAACAATGGGAATATTGGTTTCACTGAGGTCTAACCTAGTCAGTAGATTGTGCCAGCGAGCTTTTAAATGTCCAAATGCACATTCTACCACCATTCTGCACTTGCTCAGCCTATAGTTGAACTGCTCCTTACTACTATCCAGGGTGCCTGTGTATGGCTTCATGAGCCATGGCATTAAGGGGTAGGCTGGGTCCCCAAGGACAACTATAGGCATTTCAACATCCGCAAGGGTAATTTTCTGGTCTGGGAAGTAAGTTCCTTCCTGCAGCTGTTCAAACAGACCAGAGTTCCTGAAGATGTGAGCGTCATGCACCTTTTCCAGCCATCCCACGTTGATGTCGGTGAAACGACCCTTGTGATCCACCAGTGCTTGCAGCACCATTGAAAAGTACCCCTTGCAGTTTACTTACTGGCTGCCAAGATGGTCCGGTCCCAAAATAGAGATCTGTCTATCGCCTCACCACAGTTAAGGAACCCCATTGCAACAAAGCATCCACTATGACCTGCACATTTTCCAGAGTCACTACCCTTGATAGCAGCAGCTCAGTGATTGCGTTGGCTACTTGGATCACAGCAGCCCCCACAGTAGATTTACCCACTCCAAATTGATTCCCGACTGACCAGTAGCTGTCTGGCATTGCAAGCTTCCAGAGGGCTATCGTCACTCATTTCTCAACTATGAGGGCTGCTCTTATTTTGGTATTCTTGCACTTCAGGGCAGGGGAAAGCAAGTCACAACGTTCCATGAAAGTGCCCTTATGCATGAGACAGTTTAGCAGCCACTGAGAATCATCCTAGACCTGCAACACTATGCGGTCCCACCATCTGTGCTTGTTTCCCGGGCCCAGAATCGGCGTTCCATGGCATGAACCTGCCCCATTACCACCATGATGTCCAAATTGCCAGGGGCCGTGCTTTGAGAGAAGTCTGTGTCCATGTCCTCATCATTATTGTGATCGTGCTGCCGTCACCTCCTCGTCTGCTTTTGCAGGTTCTGCACATACTGCAGGATAATGTGCGAGGTGTTTACAGTGCTCACAACAGCAGCGGTGAGCTGAGCGGGCTCCATGCTTGCCATGGTATGGCATCTGAAGGAGAACAGGAAAACAGAGTGGCAGCGGAATTGGTGGATGACGACGGTTAGCAGTCCTACTGCACTGTTTGCTGACAGCAGCACCCAGGACACAACAGTGGTGGTGTCGGTGAGCTGAGCTGAGTGGGCTGCATGCTTGCCATGGTATGGCGTCTGCACGAAAAAAAGGCGTGAAATGATTGTCTGCCGTTGCTTTCATGGAGGGAGGGGCGACTGACGACATCAGACATTGGGAGCTTAACTCAGAATTCCAATGGGTGGTGGAGACTGCGGGAACTATGGGATAGCTACCCACAGTGCACCGCTCCGTAAGTCGATGCTAGCCATGGTAATGAGGATGCACTCCACCGCCTTAATGCGCTTAGTGTGGACATACGCAATCGACTGTATAAAATCAATTTCTAAAAATCAACTTCTATAAAATTGACCTAATTTCATAGTGTAGACATACCCTGAGTGTGTAGGCAAGACCCACCAGGCAGCTACCTGGGAAAGAATTCTCTGTAGTCACTCAGAGCCCTCCCCATCTAGTGTCCTGTCTCCGGCCACTGGGGACTTTTGCTACTAGCAGTCGCTGATGGGCCACATGCCATTGTAGGCAATCTCATCATACCATCCCCTCCATAAATGTATCAAGCTCAGTCTTGAAGCCAGTTAGGTTTTTTGCCCCACACTGCTTCCCTTGGAAGGCTGTTCCAGACCTTCACACAGATTTTTTATTCCTGCACATTATACATAAGTGCGTAAGGAGGTGCTCACCTTGTTCCCTGGTATGATTTGGTGGTCTGTAGCAGACACCAGCTTGTGCTTTATCTGTTAGGCCATTGATTCATAAGCATACAAAATAATTTTCTTCTGAGTTGTCAGTGAATGGGAAACAGGTAATGCCATTTTTGATGTAGAGTGCCACTCCCCCCACCCCTTTTACCCGCTTGACCCTTCCTAAATAGGTTATAACCATTGATTTTAACATTCCAGTCAGATGAATCAGCTCCCCATATGTAGAGCCCATACATAGCTTTAATATAGCGAGAATGACTGTGGCATATTTTATCATCAATCTCAAATGTAAAGTGTTGCTGAAGAAATGAACTATTAAACACTTTATCTAAGGTGTTAGATTCATCCAATGAGGCACTTATTGGCTGAGGAAAGTCAAATCAAGATAGCTCAGGTCAGCTCAGCTTTAAAGAAAATGCCTCAACTTTCAGCTTTACAGAACTCTTCCCCGTTTATGACATGTTTAAGGGGATCACTTTCCACAGTCTGGCTTTGGGATTTTGGGGAGGGTCTTTGTGATAATTCTTTGCTTACACCAAGTCTTGGAACTATCAACAGCCCTCACCCCTGAAGAAGCTGGAGAAGTGACCACCATGCCGCTCTGATACAGGAGCCAGTTTATTGTGCTGAAGTTCTAATCTAACCTAGTATTTCTAAGGCACCTAGTAGCTAAATTCCTAATTAAAGTGATGAAGAAACATAAGGGGCAAGAACAATATAAATAAGAGGGGAAAAAAGTATGAAAAGGCAGAATAGTCTGAAACCTGAGGAAGAGGAAGAACCAGAGGCTAATAAAACTGTTCTGTAATCTCTCTAAACAAGGTAGTGTAGGGCAGGATTGAATTCAGGCCAGAGCTTCTCAATAAACTGATTTTTTTTTCCTGAGGGCCTTACAGAATTCCATACAAATAAGCGCTGACAGCCATGTTAAATAGCTGTTCATACTGGGGGAGGTATGACCTCATGCTGCAAACAGTTGGTTTTTGTCAGTATTTGCATCTCAGTGTGTATATAGTCCCATTTTTGGTTTTGTGACAAAGAAAAGAGTAAGGGCAGAAAATACTTCAACATACAGAACTTCACTTTTGTAACAGAAATGAAAACAAACCCATCTTGGTGATGAAGAAATTACAATCTGTCATTTGGTGATCCCACATGGCAGTTCTTGCTCACCGATCCATGGATGAACTGATTGGTAAATTTGGGGTCAGGAAAAATCTGACGGCATGTCAGCCATTTTGTTTTGCCTTCTTCTGGAGCACTGAGTGTGACCCATCCATTATTGCCAGGTGAGTGTATTCCACACACTCAATTTCCTGAGAAGGCAATTGGTCCAAGCAGCTTTAAGTGCAACTGAAATTAAGACAGTTTTTCAGAAAACATAATAAAATATCAGAGAAAGAAGATCACCCTTCATTTGTCATGTGACAATGCTAAAAAGTCACAAAACAAGTTGCTCAGTTCCAACCCTGAATGAAGCGTTTTAATAGCTTCAGGATATGTTATTATCCCTAAAACTACTTTGTCTCGCTCTACTTCACTACAGAGTTTCGACTAGACCCTCCCTAATACCTAGCCTTTCTGCTACAAAATTAAATGACCAGTACCTATATGTAATCTCACATATTTATTTTATGATCTCATTATTTTTCCTTTTGTGGCCTTTTTAAAGTGGTGTCACAATTCCTTCCACATTTGTCCCGAAAGGTGATCACACTCTTTCCTTCACTGCTCTGATATGGTCTGATTCTTATGCTCTGCTTGTACACTGCTCTGACAATCAACTACACTTTCACTCGCCTTAAGGCACCTTCACATTGCCAGTGAGTTGTAAAGGGGCTGTTTGCAAGAGAATCAGGTTCACAGTGCTCAGTTTTGTAGCATGGAGCACTATAAAACCTCTGCATAGATCTCAACTCCTGAGAGTACTGAAATGCATTATTAAGCTTCCTATATCATTCCTTCAACTCATTTTCAGTCAGGTAACAAAATATGGAAGATTTTAATGAAAGCAGGTTAAATGCCTGTATCTAATCTAGCTATAGTGTGTCTAAATTGCCTATCACTTTGGTAGCTAAACGCTGAGAAATGTCAGATTCTTCAGAGTTGGTGCAATAAACCTGAGCAGATCGTGGGGGAAAAAAAATCTAACTCCTGGTGAGTGTAATGAACTTTTAGATATCTTGTCACACTCTTCAGGTTTTTGGCTCAGTTCTGATCTGTGGCCAAATCCTGAAATTCTTACTCCAGCAAAAATTGCCAGTATTTCAAATGAGACTTACTTGAGTAAGAACAGGCTAATGATCCTGATTCTGCATTGCAATGCTCATCGTATAGTCATTTACACATGAGGAAAGTATCTGAAAATTGGGTGTAAGAGGCTGCTAGTCCGATTTGATTGCGTTTTACATTCATTTTGCATTCATTCTACACAGGCCCAAAGACGTCCTGATTTAGCTCACTGACATAACAAGGTTGTCTGAGTAAAAGCAGTAAAAATATATGGAAGAGGTCAGGATTTGTCCCATGAGCTGGCAAATAGAAAATAGCTACAGGCTCATATAGAGGAGAATTCACAATCTCACTCTGGCAGCAGTACTTCAGACGCATTGTTTGTCTTTAGTAGCCTCCTTCCACCCTTCCCTTTCCCTAGCCATAATGAAAAGCATTCAGGATGCCCAGAATGTCTGTTTTGTATCCACCACGACACTCAGTGTAATAGTGGGGTTTTCTGGAGAGGCTTGAGCCGTTGAAAATTAAAGATTTATGTCCAACTGCATGCACTTATTATGCCACAATTAAATATCTCCATTATTTGGGGATAAGGGCACACATAAAAGACAGACAAAAAAAACCAAAGGGCAACAAATTCTGATGTTTTTATAGGGGAGAGAAAAAAATGCATGTGTAGGATTAGTGACAGCTGGATCCACCTTGGTAACCATCAGATAAAGGAATGGCAGCAAGCATGTTTCCATGTAGATACTAACGCTGGCTAATATATGACTCTGCTTATGTCAAGAGGGTCTGACACTAGATTTCAATTATTTTGCTATGTATTATACATATTATACATTTAATAGAAGGTGTCTTATCAATGAAAATTCAGAAAGAGCAACCAGAAGAGAGCTAGCAGGAAATAGCATCATTCTCATCACGAGCCTGGCTCAGAGATGACATGACAGATGTGGCTTCTTTCTGTTCACATGGAACGTTGAGGCCAATAATAATAATAAAAAAAGCCCACACAGATACAGCATAGCCACATTTTACACTTTTATTTGGGTTTAGATCAACAACACAGAGAAAATACTTTGGTCAAACACAAGAAGAAGAGGTTGCCATGTAGTTCTTTCTGGCAGTAACATGGAAAAATGCTGGTGTCCTCATGAAACACTGAATGTATATCTTGGATTGGCACATTGAACTAATAAATACAGTGTTTGTACTTAGCATTTGAAAACAGAATTGCACATGCAAGATGTAACCAGGCTACTGCTCACCTTCACCATTGTCCCTGTACTATTTTTTACACTTAGTTCTTCGTCCCCATTTTCTCTGCTACAAACAAGAACAGAATTTGCTCGGCTGCTCAGTGTTTCAGTGACTACAGTTGGTAATTTTGTGACCTGTTTGGATAAGGTTGCTTTAGTCCTCATTGGCAGAATTGGTATCTGCTCTAAAGCTTTAATTGAAACATTATGCATTGTAGGTCGTAATGGGTCACTACTGGGGTGAGGGGAATGTTCTTCTCTCAAGCTGATCAGGAGAGGATAGTACTGAGCAAAGATATAGTATAGGGACTTGTGTGTGAATGCAGCTCTTACAATACCAAGAGTCAATAGTACTACCACACAAAGAAAGACATATCAATAATATATTGTACAAGCTTATTCAGTAACACATGTTGATTTGCAACACTGTACAGTTTAAATCTAAAATGCACGGCCTCAATCTGAGGTGACAAACAGTACTATCAATATAATAAAGGCAACACAACTACAGACACAATTTATTTCCTCTTCTCATGTCACATCCTCATGACATTACACCGAATCAATACCCCATTTATGTATTTTAGGTCAAATTAAACCACTCTGCACTAGTTTTCTTCAAGTATTTTAGAGCGAGTAAAGCAATCTTGCTTTACAAATGAAAGTGGCCATGTCGATTCCAGTCAAAGCTACAACCAAAACTTAACTAGGGTTATAAATAGAAACAAGCCTGAGCCATTAAGTCCTGATCCAAGCTCTTCCAGATTTTGAGGAAGAGGAGGTTGAAGCTCAGTTTCCACTTCCATGCCTCCCCTAGTGTTGAAGAATGACTCAACATATCAGTTATGCAGGATTTTGCACCCATGATTTCTAAATGGGTCTGGATGACTCTACAATGACTGTGCTCTGAGTATCTAGGCATATCTCAAAGCATTCTAATAGCAATTTCAATCAGACAAACTCAATGTAGAGCTGGTTAGTAGATTTAGTCAAAACACTTTTTGAAAAAAGTGTTTTGACTAAACTGAAATTTTTCACAAAGTTGTATTGAGTTCTACAAAATTTCAGGCAAATGAAAAAAAAAGTTCAGAATGAAAATTTTCAGAATTTCCATTTTGTGGGAAATTGCAAACGTTGTTGTTGTTCTGAATTAGAACAAACAATTTTGAACGTTCCCGCGAAACTGAAATTCTGAGTTTCCAGCAGCTCTATCCCAGTGCTGGGAATGGGGATGTTTAGAAAAACTGTTGTCATGTGGAAAACTCAGGTTCCACCATGACATGAGCATCTGACTTAGGACCCTATTCTGAGACCTTTACATATACAAAAGTCCTTATTCATCCAATTAGCATTGCTCCTGTGAGATGTAGTAGGATCTGGGTCTTAGCGAATTCTAGTCAATCCTAGTTTTCAATTTATTTTTATCTCTAATGAATAAATTACTGTTTGCAAAGATGCTTATGACACAAGTATTTAGTGTAAAGTGTGGCCCTTTTTGATAGGCTGTTTAAAAGTAGAACAAAGAAACCACACAAATATAACCTTAGTTCAGTCTTGGTTAGGACTGTATATTGATTGTCCATTTGCTTAGGTTAGGCCACATAGGAAATATATTTAGGAATAATAGCATCCTATTGTTGTATTGTAGTAGTTCTTATTAAGAGTTTTTAAGAGCTGCAGTACTTGTGAGGTTTTGCAATACTTAACTCTAGAGATGTACAATCCATGTGACATATAGAAATGAGGCATTGAACCTTTTACAGAATTTATGTGGGCTTATGGTTCAAAATAATCTTTGTAGATATTTGATGCACCTCTATTAAAAGAAAAAAAATCTTGTTTAGTTTTCAGTTTCTGCCCCTGCATTTTTTATAACCCATATAAAATAAAAATCTATAGTTTACAAAATAGGATATTTTAATATATATATATTCCTTTTTTAAAATTATATGTATTTAAATACATTTGAAATGTTGCTATAGGTAAATTAGAAATTCTGTTCTAAATCTAAGAAAAAGGCAAAATATTTTCACTTTTAAACATACAGTTCCTTTACTTTATATATCTTACTGCCCCCCACTCCCATTTGATTTTGTCACCATTTGGGGCAAATTTGGCACCACTCAATCTGATTACTTTTAACCTAAAACATTATTTACTAACTGTATTAAAATTTGGGGGGAAATTGCAAGTATCTTCTGTTATTTCTTATTTGTTTGAATGCAGCCTTTTGTGTATCTAATTATTAAAGAGGTATTCTAAAACTCAAGAGAGGATTTTAAAAGGAGCATGTTTCTTGATTTTAAACTGTACTCTACATTGACGCCACAATATAGAAATAGATTTACTTTGCAACAAACTACAAATACATTCGCACAGTTTGTGACAACTTAATTGTCTACCTAGAGGTTCTGGACCAGACTTGCAGACCAGATTATTATAAATCTTGTCCCAGACGTTCTATTTCCTCAATCAGGAAATCAATGTCTTGATGAGAAGCTGCTGGGTTTGAGATGACCATACGGAAGAAGTTCACTTTGTCTCCCAGTGGTTGATAGCTGACCATAGTAGTTCCATATTCCATCATTCTGGCTTTTATCACTGGGGCCACCTGCAAAGGCATGATACAAATATCAAATAATTATTTCTAATTCTAGAATTTGCTTGCTTTTTTTAATAAGAGAAGGAAGCTAAAACAAAATAAGAAAAAAGTTAATTTTTGGCAAAAAACGAATTCAGCACAGAGTAAACTGATCAATTTATAAATTGGAGAGGGTACAGAGAAGAGCCATGTGAATGACTAAAGGATTAGAAAACATGCCTGATAATGATAGGGTCAAAGAGTTCAATCTATTTAGCTTAACAAAGAGAAGGTTAAGGGAGTGACTTGATTGCAGTCTATATATATCTACATGGGCTACAAATATTCAATAATGGGCTCTTCAGTCTAGCAGAGAAAGGTATACTATGACCCAATGGCTGGATGCTGAAGCTAGACAAATTCAGACTGGAAAGAAGGGGTAAATTTTTAATGATGAAAGTAACTAACTATGGGAACAATTTACAAGGGTTTGTGGTGGATTCTCTGTCACTGATCATTTTAAATCAAGACTGGATGTTTTCTAAACGATAAGCTCTAGGAATTATTTTGGGGAATTTTTATGGTCTGTGTTATGCAGGAGGTCAGAATGGATGGTCCTTTCTGGTCTTGGAATCTATGGCTAGTCTACACTACCGCTTAAGTCAATGTAACTTATGTTGCTCAGGGATATGAAAAAGTCACCCCCCATGAACGATGCAAGTTACATCGCCTTAAAGCAGTGTCCATACTGCGGTATGTCAGCAGGAGACACTCTCCTGCTGACATAGCTTCCACCTCTTGTTGAAGTGGAGGTATTATGTTGAAGAGAGAGTGCTCTCCTATCAGCATAGTGTGTCTTTACCAGATGTACTACAGAGGCGCAGTTGCATTAGTGAAGCTGTGCCAACGTAGTGTGATAGTGTAGATTAGCCCTATGACTCTATGAAAGTACTGCATCAGAAAGGGGTGCTCTGGAGGGGCGGTCCGGGGGCACTGCAGGTGGGGGTCGAGGTGACCCGGGACCCCCTCTGGTGCTGCGGGAGGGGAGTGGCAGCGCTCAGCTTAGGACCACCGCTGGCTCAGGACCACCGCTTGCGCTGTAGGGGGCAGGTGGCAGTGCTTGGCCTGGGACCACCGCTGGTGCTGGGGGGGGGTGGCATTGCTGGCAGGCTACCTACCTGGCTCGGAGTGTACCTGCAGCTCCTAGGGGGAGGGGTGGCCAGGGGGGCTCCATGTGCTGCTCCCACCACAAATGCCAGCTCTGCAGCTCCCATTGGCCAGGAACCACAGCCAATGGGAGCTGCGGGAGTGGCACCTGTGGGGGCGGCGCCTGCGGGCACAGGCAGTGCGCAGAGCCACCTGACCCCTCCACCTAGGAGCTGTAGGGACATGCTGGTAGAAGCCGGGAAAGCCCCCCCCCCCCGGTAAGCGCCGCCCCACACCCCAACCCCGTGCCCCAGGCTTGGGCCCCCTCCCATCTTGGGTAGCCCCTGAGCCAGCACCAGCTGCTGCAGAAGTCATGGAAAGTCACGGAATCCATGACTTCCATGACCTCCGTGACAGACCCTCAGCTTTAAACATGGGAGATGTAGTTGAATCAGGGAGACCAGCCTATAGAGGAGCTTGGTGAACCTGAACTACCACTCCCATGAGGCACTGTGGCAGCACTTCTGAATCAAAATATTTCAATTTTTGGATGAAATATTTTTGATTTTGATTTTTCATTGAAAAAAGTAAATTTTTCTATGGAAAGCTTCAATTTTTCATCGTTGTAAAAAAATTTGATGGGAAAAAAGACTCATTTTCTGACCATCTCTAATAGGTATGCATGTGCCTACTTTCAAGTGTGTGAGTAGTCCCATTGCCTTTAGCTAGGCATGCCAGAGGGAAGTGCAGGTAGGTGCCCAAGATTGTTTCGTCATCTGATTTGTCACCTTCCTACTTTAGATAAAAGCAGCAGTATTTACAAGGATTTAACTTTACACGTATCAGCAGACGTTACATGACATTGCAAAGGCAGTCATGACACCTTGCAAAGGCACAAAACCATTCTTTATATTGGCAATAAATGGCTCAGAGCTATTCTAACCAGTGTGCTAACACTCAGTATTGCTGACAAATGCAATTAACACATGTCATTTTCTGCATAATCCTCAAGCATATTGTTATAATCACTTTCCCTTTGTTTTCATATGCTAGACCTCTACCACACAATCAAATTAAAGCCTCTGGTCAAATTGTTACATTTGTTAGGATCACCAGTTGCAATTTAAATTGTTAACATCAAGGATGACCAAAGTTCAAATAAGCACCATAGAGAAAAATACTGAGAAAGGGCAAACACATAGAATACAAAACACACAGACCAGCATTTGAGTGAACTGAATTACAGATGCATTTTGTAAACCCACTTACCTTGCAGAAAGAAACCATTAAAATAACATTGGAAGTGTTCAAATGATCCCTTTTATATCACTAGTTTTTCCAATTTATAAAAACATAACTAGATACCTCCCACCCAGTGCTCTGAGTGTCCCGACAAAGCGATTCCCTAGTGAACCACCTCCTCATCAAAACCCCATTCTTGATCACACAACATCCCCAGGGCAGCTCATGTGGAGAAATAACACTAGGAAAGTCTTTGTGTATTTTCAGCCCTCTTTTAAGCACCAAATATTTTGGCTTTTTATTAATCACATTGTCTGCTCTTGCTCTTCACTTCAACTCCCCTTCCATCCGTTCTGTTCCTCTCATCCCCCTGCACAGGCTGCCCGATTCTCCTCCTCCTACTCCCTTGGACAGGCTGTCTGGTTCTTCTCTCTCACCCTCTCTGGAACACCTTCTGGCATTTCTAGTTCCTAAATACAGCTCCTGTTTCCTCACCTCCTCCACTTATATAGCAGTGGTCCTTAAAGGAGGCAGCTGGGCTGGCTTCTCTTCCTTATTTCCAGATCTTTTTACAGGCCTCCAGTCTCTTTGGAAGCTAGAGGTAAGGAGGAGCAGCTAACATCATGTAACCTTCCAGGCCTCTGTAGACCACCACCAAGTGCTCTGCAGACCACAATTTGAGAAAACCATTATGTTACAGATGAGCCTGATACACAAAGATAGGATCCAAATTTGGTTTGAACTTCCCCAAAGTTGGGGACTGAAGGGTTGTTATCCAAGATTCTTGTGCAAGCCCATCTCTAATATTTTGAAATATTTTCAGCTAAAGATACCTGTGGCCTTTATGTTGATGACATGGGCATGCCTTGCATACAATGAACCAACATATCTTATTTACCTTTAGAAGGCAGTTCATTCTTTCTTCGTTGTCCTCCATGCTGCGCAAACTGGGAGGTACGTACCAGAAGCAGACATTTGTGTGCTGAGGCTAAACACAAAATAATAATGGCTTACACGGCAAAAAATGTTCATAATATCTCAATTGCAATTAATTCCATGCCTTTCCCTCCTCTCATACATCATGTTATGAAAGCAATCATTGGCTTTCATTACTGCACACTACAGAGAGTCATTAGAATCATTATTAGGGATAATTTTAGGCAATTTATCCCAAAGAAGACAGACCCAGATATACATCCCCCACTGTGCCTATGCATTTGTCCCCTACAGAGAGACATCTGGATTCTATAGGTGCTGTCCTTTCAAGAGGCTGCATGGAGTATGGAGTTAATGTCTCTTCAGAAGCAGGTGTCTATAGTAGATGACCTACTTAATAGAGCATCCTGGGTACTTTGATTTTGTTGTGTGACTATATAATGTATAACTCTGGACATATAGGCTAGAGTCAGAGGTGAGTGTGAAATGGTATAAATTAGATTCTCTTCTATTCCTTGAAGTTCCCTGGTGCTCAGTTACACTTCCCTACGTTCCATTAAGCTCCCTTACTAATGTGAGAGAATAATGGAGTCTAAACTAGTTTAATTTGCACATTTAGGAGCCAGAAGAAGACAGGTGAAAAGTAGGGCGTGGCCTGTTTTCATGGCTTGTCTACATAGAGACTTAGTGCATGCCAAGTTGGGGTGTGAATCTACAGTGCACTAGCATGCCATGTGGAGCCTGTTTTCATCTGAGTCACCGGTAAAAGTCGGCTGTTAACTTTCATCTGGATGATGCAAGCTACAATACCCCACACTGCTGCCTCATTTCACTTGTCCGACAATGATGGGAATCATTAGCAGTTTCCTTTGTAAGGAGCATGTTTTTGGATCCTCCAAAACCAGATTGTCCTATCAGTAGCTACACAACTCCTGACGAAATGTACCAAATTTTAACATTACAGTAAGTCAGAATACATACCTTTCCATCAAACACCATTTCATAGCCTTCTCTGTTCTTTATTTTATTATATAGATATTCTGCAAGTTCCAAGCACTTGTCAATTTGTGCTTCAAATCCTGTAGTTCCCTTCATAAAAAAAGAACACAATATTTTGTATCTCTCTGTATTCTGAATTGCTATCGTGTCAGGAATACGTGACACTTGCTAAAGCAAATATGCAGGTTACTTCTCTAAAGTCTATCTTGGAGATGCTGTACACCTTCTTGTTTGCTATGAATAGTTCACCCAGCTCTAGCTGTATCCATCTGACCTGTATGAAATAGGTTGGTGATATCAGTCCAGTTGCTAATGGGCCACTGAAGCTATGAATCACTGATGGGAACACTTGTTGGCAGCCTCTGCAGTGAGGCCATGGATTGGAAAGCTGTGGAGCATGAACTCTACAGTTGTTCCTTCTTGGTCAGGGTTGAGTCACATGGTGAGCAAGTGGGGAAGTTTGCACTGATCTATGGAGAGAGGACTCTAGCCTTCCGGGGGGCAATCTGGCACCTATTCCTAGCCCAAAAACCCCCAATAGAAAATTAAATGATAACATGAGCTTTTAAAGAGCAGCTTGATGTCTGGTGAAAAACAAGCATTCTAATTAGAAAGCAGCTCTGTCTCTTCAGCATGGCCATTTTTTTTCTCTCCTCATTGCTACTTGATAAAGGACATTTGTATGAAATTGGAATCTTTGTTTTTAAGAGCTTCAGTTTCTCCTGCTGCTTCCTTTCCAGCTCAAGTCCGTTTGCGATATCATAATCATTTCTGCAACCACCAGCTGTGATGCCACTAATAAAGCATTATTATGGTTTCAAGTCAGGAGAACAAGTTGCAGAAACAGACAAACTGTTTAAGAAACACTGATCCTATGTTAATGTAAACATTCCAATTTAAATAGAGGTGGGAAATTGGGAGAAAAAATAGTCAAAGAAATGATTTGGCCTTTAAGAAAAAATGTTTATAAATAAAAGTCCACTCAGCCCAGCTAAATCTGATTTGTGCTGTGCTGGCACTGCAAAGCAGACCTAAAGCTAGTTTAAGTGGACTTTTGGGTAGGGGCATCCTACAGTGGTGCAGAGGCAGCATAGTGCCAAGCACAGGGGGTGTGGCCAAAGAAAAAGGGGTGTGGCCAAATTTCCCTTGCACTCGGAAGGCCCCCACTATTACAGCAGCTCCTGGGAGGCTATTTCAACTAGGACAACTTGAAAACAGTCTTGAGGCTTCTTGAAGTTGTTCCTTGCAACTGGTCCAGTGCCTAGTGGCCTGAGGATCAGGGAAACACAAAGATGGCTTACATCCAATTTTGAAGACTCCTGGTTACAGTCCCAAAGAGCTATCCCGGGATGTGTTTTCAGAATTTGAATAAAGCATCTAAGGGTCTTTAAGGCCTTTTTTTTTTTTTGTATAGGAACGATGCAGTCAACTGCAATGAACAAGCCTGAAATAGTTAGGCATAATCATTTGAATTTATACATAAAAGTATTTATTTAGCAATATTATACAAAAGGATGCATGAGTCAAAAAGAGCCAGTACTTTCAGATTTTAATTAGTTTGCCCATAATAATAATGTGACTGTGGTGTAATCACAGTATAAAATGGAACCAGGTGTGTTAGTCACTAATTTGTCACATTTAGTTTTAGAATTTCATTAAAATAAAAAATCTTTGTGTTTCCAAAAACTTTCTTGACTGATTACACTTATACTTAAACATATTTATGCTGTCAAATTGTTAGATTTAGATGCCACAATTGGTGTACAATGACATGGAGTCTGAATTTCAAAGTCATGTGTGATGCTTTGTAGCTAAATCAGTTAAAAGGTAAAGAAAGTGGAAATGTATTCTTATTATTTTTATTATTATTTAATTTCTATCATTGTTCTTTCTTCCATCTCATGTGAAAAGACATTTTCTAAAATTCTGATTATATAAAGCAGAGCTGTTCACTGTTTTATGCAAACAAATACATCACGTACTTGCTTACCTTTGCTCTCCACATCAGCCAGAGCTTGAAGACATCAACATGACGCCCGCATTGCAACGCCTTGTCTCCAGTGTCATATGACAAGTCATAGTGTTTATCTTGTTGAAAGAGGTAGGAAGCATGCATTTGATTGCAGCTCTGCATCAAGCCCTTAAAGAAACAGAGACACAGTTAAGGAAAATTGGCATTTGCATGGTTTTACTGCTTTGCTTCCTTTTATTTGTATTATGTAACCTTTCCAAATGACTTTCCAAAGCATTACTCTGGATAAAGCAAGCTGACCCAGCAGCCCTGTGGCTCTTCTAAATAATGTCATGACACTCTTTGCTGAATTGGTTTTGTTTCTAAACTACTATTCCCCGTTTTTATTCTTTCAGGGTGCAGTTCATTCCAGTGCTGAAGGCACATGCGAGGCCCTCCACGCCACCTACGCTACAAACCAGGTGCTTACGGGGGTCTTAAATAGTAAGAAAGGCTTTGGGCAGATGGGGGTGAATATGCCTTTAAGAACACTGCTAGTGCTGTTTCTGAAGGTAAGTGGTCACATTTTGACTCCCGTCTAGCCTGCAAAATGTAGTTTTGGGAGACAGTCTTGCAATGTGCACAACATTTGGCTGCGGGCCCCCAGTTGGCTATCTCTGAGCGAAGGTGAGGGCAGCCGTTTCACAAAAAGCATGGAGCTAATAATTTTTCTCAGTTTTCCTTTTTATTTGTGTGCATTATATATAGAGAGCGCCAAATCCTGGCTTTGTTGAAGTCTTTGTGCATGTTTTGTGCACGCCATAGACCTCTTTCCCAAAACTGTATTTTGCAGTCCACAGGGGGGTCTTTGTCTTCAAGATTTACTTATATATGAAACTCATAAAAATGAGATGGAAAAATGAGAGAAAAACAATTGGCTGTAGGTTTTTTGTGAGACACCTGTTCTCACTCGAGGTGAGGGATGGCACTGGCTTCAATGAGGCCAGGACTTGTTTCACAGAATTGAACCACAGGGCAAATAAAACCTAGCTCCTCTCTTTCTGTTTAAGTGCACTTTGTGTACAATCTGCTGTGCAGCTGTTAGCAGAGCAGGAACCAGCTTTTCAATAGCTGGTCTAAGAGGTGGTGGTTGTATAGCAGCTGTCCCAATGAGTGGCTGCTATATGAAAATTACAAGCTTGAAGGATAATTCTTCCAGTTGTAGCTGTCCAAGTACTAAATAAAATGTGTAGATTTTATCACGGGAACTTGGGCTTCCTTTTCGCATTCCACGCTGCACAAATTGGGCTTATATATCAGTGTTGGGTTGTAATGTCTCGCCATTTGGTTGACCCAGAGGTGAAAGGAAGCCAGTATGGCATACCGGCAAGAGCCAGGGCCCTTTAAATCGCCACCTGAGCCCAGCTGCCAGAGCCCTGGGATAGCGGCAGCAGGGCTTGCGCAGTGCTTTAAAAGGCTGGGGCTCCCAGCAGCGGCCAGAGCCCCTGGCCCTTTAAATCACTGCTGGAGCCCTGCCGCCGCTACCCCGGGGCTCTGGCAGCTGGGCTCAGGCGGCGATTTAAAGGGCATGGGGCTCTGGCCGCTGCAGGGAGCCCCAACCCTTTAAAACACTGCCCGAGCCCTGATGCCACTACCCTGGGACTCAGGCAGCAGCGCTTGGGCGTCGATTTAAAGGGCCCGGGGCTCCCTGCTGCCAGAGCCCCGGGCCCTTTAAATCGCTGGCTGAGCCCAGCTGCTGGAGCCCCGGGGTAGTGGTGGCAGGGCTCCGGCGGTGATTTAAAGGGCCCGGAGCGCCGTTGCAGTAGCGGCAGCCAGGGCCCCGGGCCCTTTAAATTGCTCCTGAGCCCCGGGGGTCCCAGCCGCCTCTCCAGCTGGTAGCTCCAGGGGTGATTTAAAGGACCCAGGGCTCCCAGCCGCAGCCGGAGCCCCGGGGCCTTTAAATCTTGATTTAAAGGCCCCGCCTCTTCCAGTTGAGGCCACACATCTTCTGGTTGAGGACACGCCCCTGCTCAGGACTCTGGCGTACCGGTAAATCCTTTAACTTACTTTCATCCCTGGGTTGACCAAAAACATCTGAAAGGGCAATAACTCATGGACACTGTGTACCATATTGCTAGTCCAACTGATATTTGTAAGTGGGCCAGATTCTGCCTTCAGCAGGGCGGGTGCAAGGAAGTTTTGCGCCCTAGCCCCCCCCCCCCCCCCCCCCGGCAGCCCCCCCCCCCCCCCCCGCCCCCCCCCCACGGCAGCTCCCCACCCCCCAGCCCGGGGATCCATGCGGCAGCTCTGACCCCGGGGAACCCCTGGGCTGCCAGCGGCGCACTGACCAGGGGAACCCCTGTGCTGCCTGCCGGTGGCTCAGACTCCCTCTCCCTCCCAGCGCAGCGGCCGCTGTAAAAAAAAAAAAATTTTGGCGCCCCCAAATTTTGGCGCCCTAGGCAACTGCCTAGTTGGCCTAAATGGTAGCACCGGCCCTGGCCTTCAGTCAGACCTATACACGGCATTGAAAGCTGTGGTGTTGCATGGCTTCAACTAAGTGCACAACTTAGTTCAGTGTATTTCAAATACAAAGTCGCCAAAACTCTATAAAGATATAGTCATTCATTTCTCCTGGACAGCTGCTTTAAATCCTTTCTGTGTTTGTAGACTGAACAAGTGCCTAGAGGTTTGTTTCTCAGTTTCATTTATAATCTTCATCCCATTAACATACATTAGCTATGACACAGTTATAAAGAAGGCATCCAGCACATTGCGGGGGAGGGGGGGAAATGCCAGAAATAACTAGAGGTGCAAATGGATGAAGACATACCTCTTCTCTAACGAGAAGGGCAGAACACTGCAATGGGACGCCCATCATCTTGTGGGGGTTCCAAGTCACAGAATTGGCCCTACAACAACAAACAACATTAAACTGAGATGTTATACCACAGGTCTGAATCATTAAAACATTCAGTAATAAACAAAAATAAGGCTCAACGATGCAAGCTGAAAATACGCACAGCGGTTTTCAGAAGAGTGATTATTGATGTTCATACAGGACCCCAAAGGCAGTGCTAGCCCATTGGGGGGCCCTAAGCAGGAATATTTTGGTGCCCTTCCCACATACAGCACATACTAAAAAGTGACTAGGGGCCTTCTTGAACTGCTCGGGGCCCTAACCAGTTGTTTAATCTGCGTATGCCTAGCACTGGCTCTGCAGGACCCAATTGTAGAACCTTTACTCACGCTGTGGGACACTGATATAAATTTACACAGGCAGATTACTCAGAGTAAGGATTTTTGTAGAGTTAGCCCTAAAAGGTTCTGGACTACGGCTCTGGAGAGTTAACACAGAGCCATGGTGCTATACATTAGATTTTGTGAGCACCAGAATTTCTTGTGATCCATCTACACTTTAAAGGCAAAGAGTGAATGTGTCAAAAACACGTATGTGATTTAGGACCAGTCTGCAAAGGTGTTTAGGCAGCTAAGATGCAGATAGGTGCCTAGTGGGATTTTCAAAAGCGCATAACAGGTTTGGTATCTAATTCCCACTTATTCCCATTAACCCCCATTGATCCCATCAACTTGCTGATGCAAAATGATCATGGTAGTGAATATGGCATTATCTCAAAATGCTCTTTCATGCTCTCGGCCATTTATCTTGGTTACCAAGATGCCAGAAGCTGCCTTAGAACGTTAGTCAGCGAGCTGAAATACTTATTGGCATGCATTGACTCAAGCAGGAAAAGAACACCAGGTCCTATGCCTGTTGGATTGATATAATATGCTCCTCAAGATACAGTGATATAGGAAGAGTGATTCATTGGCACAGCAAAAGCTATGCTGTTAACTAATCACATCACTGCAAATGGCTTAGAAAGGGTGAGAGGAGCTGGTAGTGGGGATTCAAAAATGTTTTGGGGAGTTTAGTTCCCTTTATTTAGGGTTTTGCAGGTTCTTTAATAAATCACTTAAAAGTAAGATTTTCTTTTTTTTTTGTTTTGAAAGGCTAACAAGTCTTCAGAGATTTTTTTAAAAAGAAGCAAATAGTGGCCTGGCATGGCTTGCAGAAGGTTGAGATTGTATCCAAAAGATCACGTTTTGTTATACATGTGAGAACATTTGGAAAAGTATTTTTTAGACCACAGCGAAGATGAAGAAGAATGTATAGAAATCCCAAGTTTCAAAAATGGCTAAATAAAACCAATCAAATACCTGTTTAACATACATAAAGGTTGATTTGTGCCTCCTATCTTCAGAACTGGGCAAGTTTGAGAATTGGGTCAACAGGAAGCTAGAAACACAGCTCCAAAAGTGGACACAACCCTAGTAAAAACTAGAATGAACGACTAGCCTGGGTTCCAAGATTGCTCTCTGGATATGATTGCCTGAGCTATAATGTACATACATTTATTAAGGGTATGCATAATAATCTGCCAAATGGGCTAAATCAGTTTAGAACTATGTTTATTCCTTGCTGTATAGTTCTTTGTATTGTGCTATAATCTGCTTCCTGGTTTCCCCAGAGAGAGAGAGAGAGTGTGAGAAAGAGTGTGTGTGTGTGTGAGAGTGAGAGAGAGAGAGAGAGAGAGGCCAAGGGCAGAAAGAGGATGCCTTGCACTCCTCTTATTCCACTCTGCAGGAGCATTATATGGGCTACAATTTGGATCAGAACTTGGATCTTATTCAGCTCAGCCTTAAACAGGTGTCAGTTTTTGAAGACACAGATAACTGCAAGTACATTTTTGCACCCACAGTTAGTTGTGACCACTATTCAGGTCACTTTGATCTTTACATCCTGGATTGCATCTGCAAAGCTGAATCTGGATCCCCCAGGGTTTAAAGGAAAGCAAGTTGGTGGCAGGGCACTCTCTGTCAGTGGCCCTTGACTGGAAGTCCTCCTGCTCTGCCAGGTACAAAAGAGACTGAATCTGCTGACTCAAGGGCAGGCTGCAAAACCCATCTGTTTGCATGGGTGTAGAGGGAGCACAAAGCGGGTGGGTGAACATTAAAGGATTGAGGTTGTGGGAAGGGTGGAGTGGTGAACTGTTCAGTTGTTCATTGTTTTATTTTTGTGTTATGCTTGACTTGTTATTTACTAATTGCAGGATTTATACTTTGGAGAGCTGTTGAAGATGCCTACAGCACAGGATTGTGCTCTTTCTTGCTGTGGTAGGGGGCTGTTTAACTGTGTAGATCTGAACAAGTCAGTAAATTGGGGGGGGGGGGTGTGCAAATATCTAGGGGACCAAAACTGTACCTGCAAGAATGGAAGTGAGTGTTTTGAGAATCTGGCCTGGGACGTAGTTTTTTTTCTCTGTTTGGAAACCAGTCGGTATTAAGGTTTGTGAAGAAGTGTTTTGGGATCCCGCTGGCGGTAAGGTGCCTTGCATATTAGTACATGAGCATTGTCATTTTCTCTCAGATTGCTCCCTACTCCCCCACAACATAGATTCCAAGGCCAGAAGAGACCATTGTGATCAATGCAACTATGTGCAGTTGCAAAATCCTGTAGCTGGTGGAATAGTTCTGTGCCGCCTTTCCTGCTATTTAAATGGGGTTATGCAGCCCCTGAAGCAAAGCCTGTAGGGAATACGCTTTCACAGACAGCATCTGGCTGCTTGGCCCAGCTCCTTGAGCATTTGGCAGCTTTTAATCAACTCAGCGCCACTCACTTGTTTAGCGCACTGGAGTTAATGATTCTAAACTTGCAATCAAGCCTATTAATCTCTTTTCCTATTACAGCTAATAACTTTTCTCTGTCTTTACAGAGAACCCTAAATACATGTTTTAAGATGCCTGTAGATAATGGAGGTGGCTTGGGATTTTTATAGTAAAACGGTTGTTTACCAGCAACAATGCCCAAATATCAATTTTCTGCCTAAATCATTGCATTGACCTTCAGGTCATCCATTTTTCTAAAATTCATCAGAAAATTAACGGTTGTGCACAAAGTATTTTATCTAATTAAATTTGCTTTGTCACAAAGGGTACTGACATCAACTATTGATATATGCTTAAATAAAATGATGGCTGACAGTCACATTTAAAGAAGAAAGTTACATAGACAAAAATGAGACACATTATTTTCTTTTGGAAATTTCCTAACGGATCATCCTGGAGTTTTGTTGGATCAAGAATTGGCTTTATTTGGTGTGTTCTGATTATTAGAAATTGAAGGCTGCAATGGATGCAGATGCTAACTCTCACTTTGCAACATCCAAATGTGAACACCTTAGTAGGATATCTAAATCCCACCCGTGGGTGCTCAGACTGGAATTTTTCCCATTTAATGTACCTAAGCACCAATATTAGCATCCACGTGTACACAAAGTGTATATGCCCTGTGGAAATCTGTGTAGTTACCCTGCCCCCCGCCCCCATCATTCACCATGTGAAGAAGGAAGAGGAAATGGCAAGATTCCCCATGTAATTCACTGCCCCATACTGGGAGATGACCCTTATCAGAACACTAGATCTAAACCCCTTGAATGTTGGGGAAGTTCCAATTGAGTTGTAGGTCTGAATTCATGATCTAGGAATCGCTTTATCATAGATTGAACCAGAACTTCTAAACACCTCTGAATTTGGAAGAAGTTCAGATTTGGCTCCTATCCTGGATCCACATTTTGTGATTCAGGTTCCTTGTTAATGCTATATCCTGATAAGCAGCAAGAGCAGGGATTTCAACATCCTGAATGTTTTGAAGTATATCCTGCTTAAACACAGCGTGCATGTATTCAGTGATAAGTCAGTTTTCTTTAACAAAAATGTATCTAGCTTTTTAAAGTCCTTTTTGAGTTCTAAAGGCTTTTAAGTGATCAGTTGGAGAGGAAGTCACTGGCTGCTTTCTGAATTCAAGATAAAAAACAATTTTTAGAAGTGTTATATGCTCGTGCATCTGAGAGAAGGGGATTGGGCCCTCATAGAGAGACATGAATACAGAGTATGCAGGAGAAGAATGGAAGGAAAATACCATGGAGCCAGTAAGAGGATCATGGGAATTGAGTGAAACCAAAGGCATGAAGACTGGGAAGAAGGAAGTTGGGACTAGTGCAATTTAACTGGCAGGGAGTTGTGGTTTTGCTAGAAGTTGGAAAGAAGTAGGATGGAAATAATATCCTAATCTTAACCGTAGAAGTTTTAAAAAAGTTTCTGGACAAAGTACTTGCTCAGGAGTTCATTCAGGCTTATTCTTTATTGCTACTGAATTGGTTCATCATTTCTGTGTGTATTATAGATGCGTTCACCGTGGGTGGAATTCAAAACCTTGTACACCTAAATCTCAGCATTTTCAAGATCCAGCACAAGGATTTACTTCCATGAGGCATATTCAAACAGTGCGGAAATCTGAGCTGCTGCACATATGAGCTGAGTTTTGCAACTACAGAAATGTGGAGAATAGAAGAAGCTATGAATTTGGATGTGTAAATTAATATTCCTAGCAAGAGTATGCATAACAACTCTTCTGATGATAAAATTCTAGCTAGAACCCATTGCAATACCCAGTGTACTAGGACATTGCATAAAAACTTATGAGTTATGTTGTCATGGCATGGTATCATGCTGATATTTCATAGTGATTTGAGGATTTATAAAATTGGAACAATCTTAGACAGACGGGTAACCCCGTTGCAAGATCTCCAAGGTTCAGTTCTTTTGGAAATGCAGTTGCCAGTTCTTTTTGGACAGGTTCAGACAGAGAATCACACAATGACCATTCTGGAGCTCAGAATATCGTTTGAAAAGGGTGAATCACAAATAGGAGCTATACATTATCTGAACAAGAAAACAAAGTCACATCACAAGTTTTTAGTCACACAGCTTATTGAATAAAGGAACTTAGCAATGTTATTTCAGTTGAGAGAGGATAGCTTGAAAGATTGCTTCATGCTATATGTTGGACATTAAATTATAATAATGAATAGGACTGGTTGATTTTTATTTATAGACATTTCTGTGGTAATCACAAATGTACTGGAGCACTTAATTTGTTAATAAATCATACCTTTCAACACCATTTAATTTCCATTTATGTTTTCTAGACATCAGCAGCCCTCCACCCCATGCTGCCTGAAAGACAAGATACATAATCTTACAAAACAGATAGTTTTGTATTTTTCTGGTGTTTGCATCCATGTGTTCAAGCAATTTTATGTCTGATCCTTTGCTTGCTTAACCCATATATCTCTAACCACCTCAGATGGAGCTACAGTTTAGGGCCTGGATAATAAACTGTACTAATGGTTTTCATCTCTCTCTCCTGTGGTTTCTTTCAGGAGGCTGTGACTGGAGTTGTGTAGGCCAGGGCCTATGTGTCAACCTGCATCACTGTCCAGCCCACCTAATTCCTCCTTCACCATGGCCATATACGACAGCAGTATGCTAGGCCAACCCCAATCTGTGTTGGGGAGACAATAGGTGACTAGAGAGACACAGAAGGATAAGTTGGCCTTTTCCCTTTTTGTGACAGTGGTGTTGATACAGTGGGATGGCAGCCAAGCTAGAGAGATGGGTTTTGCATCTGAGTTCAAACCACTAATGTTTCCTCAAACCTCCTCCTCACCCTCTTTTTTCCTGCAGAGCTCTGGGATTGGAGCGATCATCTTCCAGCTTGTGCAGAAGAATGAGGCGCAGTGAGGACCTCAATAAAGTAAGCTAATGTTAGCAAATCAGTTTGGCAAGATAGTCTAGCACAGGGATGTGCAAACTATGGCCCCTGGGCCGGATCCCTCAGAGATTTGGAGCCAGCCCGCAGGATTGCCATGACCCGTGGTGCTGCGGGCCCCGCACTGCTCCTGGAAGCGGCTGGCACCACATTCCTGCAGGCACCACCCCCCACAGCTCCTATTGGCCTGGAACAGGGAACTGCGGCCAATGGGAACTTTGGGGGAGGTAGCCACACACGAGGGCAGCACGCAGAGCCCTCTGCCCCTCTTCCCCCAGGGGCCGCAGGGACGTGATGCTGGCCAGTTCTGGGAACGGAGTGGTGCGGGGTCAGGGCAGGCAGGGAACCTGTCTTAGCTCCGCTGCACGCCGCTGCCACCCCGGAGCCGCTCAAGGTAAGTGGCGCCGGGCTGGAACCCGCACCCTGAACTCTTTCTGCACCCCACACTCCAACTCCCTGCCTTGAGCCCCCTGCTGCACCCCAACCCTCTGCCCTAAGCCCCCTGCCACAGCCCTCCTGCACCCCAACCCCCTGTCCTGCGCCCCGCCACACTCCTGCATGCACCCCTGCCCTGAGCCCCTTCCCGCACTCTGCACCCGCTTCCTGCACCCCAACCCCCTTCCCTGAGCCCTCTCGTACACCCTGCACCCCTCCTCTGCCCCAACCCCTTGCCCTGAGCCCCTTCCTGCACACTGCACCCCCTCCCACACACCACACTCCCTCCCGCACTCCAATCCCCTGCTCCAGCCCTACATTCATGGTCCTGCATGCGATTTCCCCACCCAGATGTGGCCCTCTGGCCAAAAAGTTTGCCTACTCCTGGTCTAGCAGATGCCTTAGGGACCTCAGAGTTTTAGTAATCTGGGGGAGTTACAGCATTAACTGACTGCAAGTTTAGAAACAACTAACAGCCTTTTTCTCACTTGTTTATTTTTAGGGCTGGCTGGAAAACAACAATTCTGTTTCATGAAAAATGTCAATATTTTTATTCATTCCAAAGCAAAACAAAAATGAGATCTTTAGACATTTTTTGCAAAGAACCTGCAGGAGGCTCCCTACCCCAGAATAGCTGAAATAAATGGAGTAGGGACTTGGAGCCACGTCTCTCCCATCCTGGGTGAGTACACTAACCAGCGGGCTATCCTGGGGGGAGGTTTCTCAGTCTCTTTCCATACCCCTCCCCAAATTCCATGTTGGATTTGAGAAACCCTCCAGACAATATTTTCATTGAAACAAGTACATTTCTGTGAAACATTTCAGCTACAACCCTATGAAATTTTTGGACAGAAGAAAAATGTCAAAGATTTTTCAACCAGCTTGATCTATTTTACATCTGACACAGAAGATGGGTCTATACGGGGTATGTTATTTTCTCACAATGATGATGTCTAGAGATACAGAGGCTGAGGCCAAGATTTTCAAACTAGGATTCCTAAAGTGAGTCATTAAAATGCATGTTTAGACAGCTAAAAGTGGCCTGATTTCCAAAGGTGCAGAGCACCAACAGCTCTCAGCGATCTCACCAGGAGTTCCAGGTGCCCAGCCTTTTTTTCAGATCAAAGGAGGGGAGAATTAGGCCCTAGCTCATTAGCTTTCATTAGAGGACCTAATAAGTTATCATCTGTGGAAAATGACACTGTACACGGATGGATGAATTCATGTTGGCACACTTTATAATCCAGTCGCTAGAGCAATACAGTACTTACATCCACGTGCATCCAGATTTTGTATTTCTTGCAGATGTCCGCAATAGCTAGGAGTGGATCAAACGCACCATACACTGTAGTTCCTGCAGTGGCACTAACTAGGAAAGGAACAAATCCCTACACAAAGAAGAGAAATATTCCTCAGTGAGAGAATATTATTAGTCAAACAGAGAACCCACCTGAATCTGCAGTAGCTCTATTTTCTTCCAGATAGTCAGGCCCTAGTGTAAGTAAAACTTTAATTGCAACAGCCACTGTGCTAATCCTGAATGAATACACAAGTGTCTCCAGGTGACAAACCTGCTTTATGTTGCCAGGCAAAAGAAATTGCCATTTGGAAATCAAGAGCTTTGCACTTTCCTTTTCTTTTCTTTTTTTTTTTTTTTTTACTTTTCTCATTTTAGATGTTCATAATATTACAGTTTCCCCCTTTAGGTGGCAGCAAACTTCCAAGGCCAACACTGTGCCATTTATGTAAATAAAGATACATTAGATGTAAAAGCTTCAGAACGAACATTTCCACACTTATCTGTCTGTTTGAAGTAAAACATGGATACTTTGTTATGACATGTAGGACAAACCAAACTATCTTTATGCATCATTGAACAATACATCTTTTTGGCAAATTTGAAGTAGCCTGTATTATGCTTTATATTAATATTGCATTCAGCGCATGCTAGATTCTGTGCATCATATAGGAAGGCACATTCCCTACTCCAAGAGTCTATGTTGTAAGATCCTGATCCCGCAAAGGTTTATGCTTACTCTCCACTTGTAGCACATGAGCAGTTTCCCTGAAACCATTGGAACTACTCAAAATGTGTAAAGTTAAGCAAGTGCCTAAGACTTTGCAAGATTGGGGTCTAAAATATGTATATGAAAATTATATAAAAAATAGAGGTTTTTTCATATGTAATGAGCAACTGATATTTCTTAAAAGGCCTGAACTCCCCCCCTCCCCTCCCTCAAAATAGGATATATGCTTAGTAGGTTTTTGGTTGAATGTTTTGTTTTTTGGTTTAGTTTCCCCTACCCCATGGTTTATCTTAGGCAAAGCAAGTTTTTACAAAGACCAGTTTTTCTTGTGAAGTATGAACTCTGTGTTTTTAAATTATTATTGTACAGCAACTGTTGCCATAGCCACCATATTAAAATAAGATATATATTATAATATCATATTTAAGCTTTAAAAGGGGCCTTTTAAAAGGGCACACAAATAAACTGTACCTTGGAGAATATATTTAGTTCTTTGAATTAACTCTTCTTGCTTTTGTGCCTTCGATAAGATTATTTTCAGTTTATTAAAAAAAACGTCAATCCCAAAAGTCTTTTCATTTAGAGTTAACATTCAGCTAGTGATTGTATCACAGACTGAGGAGGTCTAAGTCAGGAGAAGATTATACTATATAGCATAGAAGGAAGACAAATGCCTTGGGAAGGCCATGAAACATCTTTAAACACATCTTTTATTCAGCACTTCTAACCTTCCTCATTATACTGATGTGTTTCAGATAAGTAAATCATGGTATAATTCCATGTTGTCCTGCAAGGGAACATAACACAGAACAGCTCAAATCTCCTCTTAAAAACACCAATCAAATTGACCAAAATGCCACTTGTTTCCTATGCGTGGAAGTGGAAAACGCTGCACCATTTCTGAAGGCACCTGGTAATAGACTTACTTTTTGTTTGGCTTCAATAATTCTTCTTTCAAGGTCTGATGGGATAATTTTCCCTCTGCAGAAAGGATAATGTCATATTAAGGTTCCAGTTTTGAAAACAGCCCCTTTCTATCACTTTTCCACTTAAATAATCTCAGATAGGGATGAAATTGACCCCTCTGCACCATTTAAGTTCTCAAAGTAGGCCCTTAAATGGTACCTAGTCCTTGACCTGGCCTTCAGCACAACGCTGAATTTCACTGTTAGCTAGTCAGCTGGCACCAGTGTGGTGGTAATAGTGGGGAAAAGTCACCTCCATTCAGGTGGTGGTTCAGGACCATGCTGAAGCCCCACTTAGTGCTATATTAAAAGGCAAATCCTGCCCCATAGTGCTTCAGGTTCCAGTGTGCCTCCGTAGCCCCACTGAGAAATTCCTGGATGTCCTGCAGGGGATTCCCAACTCTGTGGCTGCTATTGGTTGCTGTGTGGCAACCCAACCAGGCCCCCTGCTCAAGCGTTGAAGTCTGTGACTCCATCTCCCAAGGGCTTTGAGGATCATGTCCAGGGGGCTCTGCACTTGCACAGAGAATCCTCGAATCAACTGCATGGCCCCAAACCAAGAGATCAGCTGACTGCTCTAAAATTAAACTGTTGGGGAGGGAGAAGGAAGTCTGGGTCCCTTCCCATTACTTCTCCACACCCACAGGAGAACATGAACTTTTATTTGCAATGCAGAACAAAACAAAGCAGGCCAAATTAATCCTCAGTGTAACTCTAGTGGAGTGACACTACAAATGAATTTGCCTCAGAGTGACTGCTCCATAGCTTGATCTGGTTACCTTCCTACTAGCTTTGAGAGGGGCATGAAAAGAAGCAGCTGGTCTGGGCTAAAAGAAAATACATCTTTAAATCCTTCAAATTTAGTGTACATGGTATTTGCAGTAGATTTATTATGAGCCATTCACCTGAGATTCAGGCTCAGTGGCATAAGCCCCTCAAGCCAATCTGGAAAGTCTTGTAAATTCATTAGGCTCATGATGAAAACACTATTCATGTTTACATATTAAGATCTGGGGGTTTGGTTGTTTTAGCTAAGGGTACGTCTATACTACCCACCGGATCGGCGGGTAGTGATCGATCTATCGGGGATCGATTTATCGAGTGTAGTGTAGATACGATAAATCGATCCCCGATCGCTCTCCCGTCGACTGCTGAACTCCATCTTGGCGAGAGGCAGAAGCAAAGTCGACGGGGGAGCTGCGGCCGTCGATCCCGTGCCGGGAGGATGCGAAGTAAGTAATTCTAAGTCGATCTAAGATACGTCGACTTCAGCTATGCTATTCGTGTAGCTGAAGTTGCGTATCTTAGATTGATCCCCCCCCCCCGTGTAGACCAGGCCTGAGAGTCAGACTATCCATGGAGAGAAAGAATCCATAAAATCATCAGCATTATGCTAGTTGTTTTTAAAATTTTGGTAAGTTCTTCATTAACTTTGATTAATCACTGGGCACTTACAAAAACAGGCCCACTTCAAGAACCTTTTCAGTCTTTAACAGAGGTGGTAAAAAAATTTCATTGAAAGAAATGGATTTGTCAAAAATAAATATTTTAATGGAAAAAATGTAATGAAATGGTTCTATTTTTTTGTCTAAAAATAAAAATTAACTTTTGGTTTCTAACCAAAAACCAGAATGTTTTACCAAAAATAATTTTAGAAAACCAAAAATTTGCTGGGGTTTGGTTTCATTTAAACCAGAAAAATTCAGGGGAATAAAAAAATGAAAATGTCTTCATTTTCAGCAAAAAAAGTTTGGTATTTTTTGATCACTTCTAGTGCTTAATTATGCAGAACAACCAACAAAGTCAAGAGTTTGACCCAGAAAGAGGCTTTTGGTAAAGATGGGCTTTGCTTTGGCAAAAGATCATGATATTTTGCTTTGCAAATGAAAAAAGCTGAGCTCAACCCTGGTTTTGTTTTGCGATACCAGGCCAGTACAGAATATTCTACCCCAGGGGTTCTCAAATTTCATTGCACCACAACCCCCCTTCTGACAACAAAAATTATGACATGGCCCCAGGAGGCGGGACCAAAGCCTAAGCCTGCCTGATTCCTGCCACTCCTGGGGGGGAGGGGGTGCAAAGCAAAAGCCCCACTGCCTCAGGGGAGGAGGGCAAAGCTGAAGCCTGTAATCTCAACCTCACTGCCCAGGGATGAAGCCCTTGGGCTTTGGCTTCGGCGCCTGGCCCCAGCAAGTCTAAGCCATCCCTGGCGACCTCATTAAAATGGGGTCGTGACCCACTTTGGGGTCCTGACCCAAGCTTGAGAACCGCTGTTCTACCCATGCCAAAATTCCCCTGCTAATTTGTTATGGTGTCAGACAAAAATAATATTTTCTTCTTCCTCTTAAAACTGCTATTAGGACTATAAGGGGAATAAAATAAAAAGAAACTAAAACCCAGACTTGGAATTCCTGCTCTAAATACAGCATAATAGCATGCTGTTTACCAACCTTCAGCATTGCCAAAATACACGTTGAGGTGCACAGTTAAGGAGACCTCAGTACTGTCAAAATTTATATAAGCTAGTGATTAGCTAGCCCCCAGGAGAACCAAACACACACAGGACTGTACAATAAAATCATCTGCAAGCATTGTCAAAATTCACATAGGAACAGGCAGTAAATCAGCCCCCAATATAGCCAAAATATAGGGTGGAGCATGCAAAAAAGTCCCCAGCAGAGGCAAAATACAGCAGGCGCCCAGCAAGACAACTGATAGCATTGCCAACCTACATATAAGAGCATGGAGTAAACCAGATGCTACCATTACCAATCCACATAAATGGGCCATAGGAGCATGTGGAAGACCATCGCCCAGCATTAGCAAAAATGCATTTTTTGCTTTGTTTGGGTGGGCTGATTGCCTGCATGATCTTATAGATTAAAAAACAGTGTAAACCAGCTCCAGTACAACCAGAATACAGGCAAATTCTACTGGGTGTTGCTCAGGATGGGGTCTGGTGGGCTCAGGCTAGATAAGCATCCAAAAGCTCAGATGGACCCACAGCCCATACAATCCAAACCCTTCCTTCATAAGAGCCATAGGATCATCCCATAATTCCTGCCTAGTGTGTTTTGGGAGAAGGCTTGGTGGACCTCCTATGTTCCTTTGGCATCTTCCGGGAATGGATGAGAAACATGCAGTAACTCTGCCGTTTTCTTTAGGAAGAACAGTTTAAAGCATTGTTCTCACTAAAGAAAAATAAATAATTACATTGAATCTGCACAGAATTCATACAAGAAGGGTCAGATTCTGAACCCAGTTACATGAATCTGGTCTTTAGTGTCTAGAAAAAGCAAAGGTGTCATTATGAAGTGCTGGGGTATCAGGTGTTTTTGTGCTCATTGTTCACACAGTCTTTAATTCTTCTGCAAAGAGTTCTCAACTTTGAGACTAGGGAGATGAGATTATGAATCAATAGCCTGTGATTACTATTCTAAATTGCTTAAATGGTTTTCTTTTGATGAGAGGATCAGAACATTTTGATTTAGTCAGGCCTTCCATTTAATCTGGAGCCGTAAACCATTCAGTAGATTATAACAATGATATCCAATGGCTCCTAATGAAAGGCAATTTTTATTGAAGAACTCTCTGTAGAACTAGTGAAAAATTTTCCATTGAAGTTTTTTCTTTCCAACTAGAAAATGCAAGTTCCACAAGAACAGAAATTTCCATGATAAAATTTTGATTTTTGTCAGAATTTCAGTTGTCTGTCAGGAAATTTGGTTTGTTGAACTGAATCAAAATGTTGTGTTTGGGCACATTTGATATTAATCTGTGTCCACCTGAGGTGGTGTATTGTCTCATAGGAGCTGCAGTTTGAGAGCCTCATGTCCTCATTCTCCTCCTTGGGCTGGGTACCCTTGCAGGACTACAGCTCCCATTATACCCCACAGTTGTGTCCTATGGCTTTTCTGCCATGGTGCTTTATGAGAAATGTGGTCCAGCCAGGGAACCTACCTCATAAATGAAAATGTGGGCATGAGAATCACCGAATTACAACTCCTATGAGTTACTGATGGATATAGTTCCATGTTGAACTGAGTTGAAATAAGACATTTCAGCTCAGTTGGACAAACCAAAATGAAATATTTCTATTTGAGGATATAGAAATATTTAATTTTAAGCAAACCAAGGTATTTCACTATTTCTGAATCAGAATTTTAAGGGACTTTCCAGTCCATGAAAAACAAATGTTAAAATATTTCCCATGGAATGAAAATTCTAGTTTTCAACCAGCTCTAGCTATCAGTTGTTGTAGAAGCTGTGATCAAAAGGCCAGAAGAAGTATAAGGGGCCTACCATAATCAAACATTGGCCCCCTGACCTGCCAGGCACTGCCCCCTTGTCACTCCAAGACCCACCCCCCTGGGGTATTACTTCCAAGAGCAAGACGGACACATGACTGGCTCCAGTCATGATTGATAATTGATTTGATTGATAGTAGGCCCCTTATACTACTGCCAGTTCCTCAGTTGGTATAAATTGGTTTAAATCTACTGAAATTAGAGCTATGCTGATTTACAGCAGCTGATGATCTGGCCCTACATGCTTTCTCTATGTTCAGCCATTGCTTGTCCCCTCTCTTAGGGTGGCATTGTAAGGAGGTGTATATGGAATCTGTACTTACCTTTCGTCACATCTAATCAGAATCACACTATCTGTGCCAATCCCCAAGGCTGCAGCTCCCTTCTTCACAGAAAAGTGACTCTGAAAAAGCATATTTGTTGTTTTGTATTATTTCTAATTTTTTTATCCAATTTAAAGCAAAAAAAACCCTGCACTCTTGGAGTGTCCTTGAAAAACTAACCCCATAGGAGCAATCATTTTATTCATGTAGTTTTTTTAGAAACGCATCTCTGTAACTTGAAATTTCACATCAGTACTCCCTCACTATTTGGAGCAAAATTAATAATTCTAAACTGATTTTACTCAAAATATTAAGAACAATATTGTAGCTGATTTCAGAGCCAAATTCTGCCCTCGATGCAAGCGCACAACTTGCACTGAAATCAATGACAGTTGCCTCTGTGCATTCCTCACTGAATTTGACTTAGTGTATGTAGTCCCTTAGCTAAATGGAAGGTCGGTTCATTTAATATGTGACATCCCAAGTAAAGTGCTTCTGTTACGTGACCACTGGCCAGATAATATCATAAACCCAAAGAAAGACCTATAACTGAGGATAGGCAAAGATATGGGGCCTGATTCTGATTTCATGCCAGTGTAAATTAGTTGTAACTGCACTGGAGTAAATTGAGTTACAGTAGTGTAAGATCAAACTCAGGAATGTTATTCTCACTGCATAGGATAAAAGTGGAAGTTATATGTTAGGAAAGTAGTTCAGTCTAATTTTCCTCAGGAGTCAGGACTTGAATCCTGAATAAATGTTTGTTTGTAATTTGGGATTACAATTTAAGGAATTCAATCACATTTACTGTAATCATAGTGTGATATTATATCAAACTGTACAGCCGAAAAAATGGTTTTGATTAACCTAAAATTGATTAATGACTCTGTCTGAAGTCTTACAGTTTTAACTACAGATCACTAAACTTTTTAAAAAGGAGTAAATACAACTTTCCTAGTGGAAATCCTCCATTGAATACATGATTAGAAGAATTAGTTACGAATCTGTTTGCCATTTGGTGTACATTAACACTTGAAGATTGATGGAAGTTATGTGCATACATAACATCATGTACTCATAAGTCGCTAACATTGACTAATCAAGCAGAGGGAACATATTTGTATAGTGTACACCAGCATTAGTGTAGGGCAAAGCATAGAAACAAGGTAAAGAAGATACACTAGACTTTATCATGAAGTCATAGATGTTAGAGAAGAAAAAGACACTAGGGCCATTCCCCCTGCTCTCACAGAATTGCGTGAGTCCAGGGCCAGACTACAGAAGAGAATTAATCACTAACACTAAACAAAGCAATTGTTTGACCACAGTTGTACTGCATACAGCAGAGTGCCATACAGAAGGATTTGAATACATTGGGGAAACAGGGAGATGATGAGAAAATTGTTTACTATGATGCCCCATTCAAAGCACTTAAGCACACATACCTGCTTAAGTGTTTTGACAAATTGAGCTCTAAATTGACTTAATTTAGAGGAAACAGAGGCAGAAAGGGACCCAGAAGTAATAGTGAGCAATGCCATGAAAGCAGGACTGCAGTGCCTGGCTGCAGCAAGAAGTGGGGTGATAGAATATAAGTGAGGGGAGAAATAACTCTGCCACTATGTAAAATTATCTAATGTCATTTCTCTAATTACAACAGGAGCAGAAGTGACTATATGTAAGGTTGCACAATGGTTTCCATTTCAAATGTCTTGTTTTTCAGTCACTTGGAACTTTACCATTTCAGCTGAAGTTTTTCGTGCTTAGTTTCTGACCAAAGGTAATTTTTTGTAAAAAAAGATTTTGAGCAACAAGAAGGTTTGAGCATAAGTGTTGTGCCCTTTTTGAGAGTTAAAAAAAATTCTTGAGACTTTTAACATCTTCAGTAACAAACAGCTGGGGATAGAGACTTGAAATCTGCTCTCATTTAGGAGAAATGCCTTTTCTGGAGAAAAGAAGTTTTGATTTGTCCACGTTATGAATCTTTGAAGATTACATGTTGGGCATGTGCAATATTTGTGGCAGAGCTTTTATCTTGCAAGCATGAGAGGTGGAAATTGGGGATTCACCCTCTGCATGTATGTGGGACTAACAGGTAAAGAAAAAAATAAAGAAAACGTGTGCTCAGGGCATAAAATTTTCCATTTTGAAAAATAAATGGTTTTCTTAATCTTAGGGCTGACCTGTGCATCCTAAACATTCTCTTAACATAGCTATTTATGGAATAATGTATGTGTATGTTACATTAGGTGATCTAGTAAACTAATGAAAAAGTGCTGATTTTATGAAATAATTGATTTTTTGAAACCCTTAATTTTTTTCTCAAAGTTACATGAATAATTATATCAGTAGTGTCTTATCAGAGTCATACAATTGGCAGGATTACAACATGGATTTTCTCCTATAGGATAATTTGTTTTCCTTCACTTATCAGACTCCTGGAATCAACAGTCTTTTATTAATCAGTTTGTTCTCTCTCCTCTGTCAAATGTAAGAAATTGACTCATTGGATTATACAATTGGGTAGAAAGAGGGCTTGCCTTTTCTGAAGACAATTCTAAGCAGAACAGAGATGTGTTTATTGCAAATATTTGTGAAGGATTTAATGAAAAAGATGCTGATAATACTATGAATTGCACTCAAAATGCAATTCTGCAGACCATCATAGTTAGGAATATCAAAATCACTTTTGAACCAACAAGTACTGAAGTTATAGATGGAGTATGAAAGCAGTTCTCTAGGATGCCTTGTGGCCTGGCTCCTCAACACATCAGCGCCACTCTTTGGTCAGACTCAGCATTGCACAGATTCTGCTCAGATGGGCAGGGCAGTCAGCCTGCCCTTCTTGTCTCAATCTCTATAGTGCTATTCCAGGGGCAGGGATGTTAATTTCTGTCCCACTGGAATGTACAGACTCCCCCTATGTTTGGCAGGGATTAGCTGGTCTTTGTCTTCCAGGAACTTGGCTCTTACATCTCTGTTAAGAGGTAGGTAGGGGAACCCAGGCCCATCCAGTCCACTTGGTTCCAGCTCACGGCCCTTAACCCAGGCAGGATCAGTTCTCATCAATTCTCCTGCTGTACCCTGAGCTCCTTCCTATCGCCCTCGGTTCTGTAGGCTTCTCAGCCTGTGGCTCAGGTCATCCCTTCCTTGGGTTGTTGTCACTCTGGTGCAGCATCTCACCAGCTTGCTGACAGAACCTCCTTTCTCTGGACTGCTGGCTCCTCTGGCAGCTGCCCCACTCCTCTGCTTCTCAGCTCTTTTATTCTCCGAGCTGCGGTGAGGCTGCCAAACAGAACTAGCTGGCAGTTCCTGCATTAATTCCTGGGGTCTATACAGCTCATGGCAGGCCTATATTCCTAATGATGTAATAATATTTCTTGGTTAAACTAATTGATGAAACTTCCCCAGTGGTATGTGACTGCAATATACCATCACTGCACACTGGTCAGCTATGCCAAAATCATGTATTAAGTTTTCCAGTCCTGTAATCTATGCTCTAGGTCCCCAGTTCAGCAAACCATCCCTATTCAGCAAACCACTTAAGTATGTTCTTAAAGTTAAGCATCTGTATAACTCCTTTTGACTTTAATGGGACTGAAGTACATGCTTGAAGTTTAGCACATGCTTAAGTGGTCTGATGAATAGGGATGGATTTAAGCATGTGCTTACAAGTTTGGCCCAGGAACCAAGCATGTAAATGCTGACTTCAGTGGGAGCTGAAGGTGCTCAGTACCTCCCAAAGGCACTCAGCATCTTCCAGGATCAGGCCTTAAGTGTTCTATGAATAGATGTTTGCATGTAATGCCACTCTATATACTGCCAGGGTCTGACTTGTCAAAACCATAGCTGAACTGAGTTATGCAAGTCATGCATGTTCTTTCCCACAGTTCTGTCGTCTCTTTCGTGAAAGGGTAAATGGTGTTCAATCCAGTAAACATATCACAGTTCTGCTCAGCATTGTACCCCTCTCTGTCACAATTCTGTACTCTTTTTTCATGCAATCCTTAATGTGCATGTTAAGAAACACACCCGAATGTTCTTCGCTAGGTCAGTAAAGGGTGAGCTTTATTCCTGCAGATTCCTGGATTCACTTTTGATTTAGGGCTGGATTGTGGGTGCTTCAGGCACGGCTTCACAAGAGTGGATCAACAAGCTGCTTTCCATCCCTTGTGCAGTTGCACAAGTACACGCATCGCAGGTTCGCAGCAGCCCCTTGGAAGCAGGGAGGAGGTCGTGCCGTGGCTGACCAGAGAAAGCAGTTTCCTCCTTCTGCCCATGTGGCAGGAGTAGCAGCGGGAAGGGTTGTTTTCACTGAGGCAGTCTCCCCAGCACCTCTCTTGAGGCAATGTGGTCATGCGCACTACAGCCATAGAGCCCTGTGATAATGCAGCTGGGAATCCACTAAGAGGCTATTGACACAATGAACCTTAGCACAAAATCCCGAGCACAGGAAGATTCTGTTGATCTTTACACAGATTAGAAGGGAACTGTAAGGGTGTCAAAATACTGGTAGCTCATTAACAATTCCTAAATCCAGCAATTACGTTACCAATTTAAGAAAATCATTGATTTCATCCATCCAGTTATATACCTACATATACGTTACATGTGTGTTATGTGAAAAGACACCTATATGTTATATAGTATAATATATCGGTTATATAGGAAAGGGCTAAAGAACTGGAGACTTGGCATTAAATGTAATTCATTGGCTTTGAAGTCAATGGCATTACAGAAAGGATGAATTTGGCTCATTGTTCTACACTGGATAAAATGGAATTGCTCCCGTAACTCTTCTATCTAGTAGAAAATAAAATCTTTCATTATATTAGCATTGAGTTAGAGTGTTGCTGGGTTCTGTGTGGCCATGAAGGGAAGAGGGAGTGAGCCCTACCCCTATCCATGTGGCAATGCGGAAGCTATCCAGATCTTGGGTTCTGTCATGGGCTGGGGAGAGTAGGGGCTGACTGCCTGATATGCCCCTCTGAGAAAATATGGGTTAGGAAGGTGGAAGAGAGATTGGAAGTAGGCACAGCCATGCTTCCACCCTCCTTATACCCCTGGGCAGTGGAGCTGGCTGGACATGAGGTGAGGGAGTGTGCTGTATCCGGTAATGGACTGACAAAGCACACTGCTCACTTTGGTGTGACACCCCATTAACAGGAAGAAAAGCCCTGCCTTCCAGAAAGTGTTATGGAGGGCAACAAAGATAACCCCAGGCCTGAAGAATTGAGGTTACAAGGAAAAACTGAAGAAGCTGAAGTTATTTCTCACGGGTGACCGACTTTGAGATAGCTTCGCAAGGGATTCCAGATGTATGAGATACTTATGTTTTATGCCAGCAAGGGATTAAAGTTGCGTGAAGAAGGGTTTAAGAGAAACCTAGATTTGTTTCTTGAAAGGGAAGTGTTTTAAATGTAATGGTGAAAAGCAGGAAGGGTAGAGTACTATTTATGCTAAGTTATTAGGGTAGATTATTATCCAACATAAAATGGGCCTGTTCAGCTAGGAGATACTTTCCTCTTTCTAAAATTTCTTAGGCTGTTTGGAATAACTTTTTTTGTCTCCATCATCTTTTGTGCCCTTTTTTTTTATATTGAACTTTGCAATGTAGGAAGCACGATACACATTTATGAGAGAATCAGGCCTTTCCAAAAAATGAAGAATTGAAATCATTCTGCTAATTAGATTTAAAGGTTCATTAACAATTTCGGTGACACTGAAATATATGGTGACCTATTCTTATCTTACATTATCCCTGCTTTAATATATATATGATTATGACACTCAATCTTCTGGCATATTTTATGGCTTAATAAATCATTATCTCCTAATTAGGGATGTCTGAAACTGAAGAGGAAAAAAAAAAAAAACGTATAATGTTGTGATCCCCAATGCTCATGTCTTTTCTGCTTAGGGGGAAATTCATAAATAAGCTTTGTGAAGGGAATTAACTGGGTGGGGAATTAACTCCCAGACTCTGGGCAGGCTGGACAGCCTATCAGATAGAAGAGTGTCATTGTCCCTCTGTGATCTCTGTGTAGAGACTCTGGGACGTGGCTCCTGTGTAAGTGCGGGGCCTCATCCCCTACAATTTCTCCACCTTAGCCTATTTGATGGAGACACCCTACATGGCACAAAAGGTACGAAGAAGCTTCCCTCTGCAGTTCCACCCAGGGTTTAAATGGAGTGGAGGGCCTTATGTGGGCTCTCTGCACCAGGGTGACTTACTGTAAATGTCTAATAGCAAACCGTAGCATTTATTGCAATTATCTATCGAAATGGAATCCTTCCAGGGTATGTGCATGCTGGTTATAGTCACATCAATGTTCTAAACACACTGACGTAAGATATGTGTCTTTGCGTGGTGTTATATTTGCTGCTGGTAGAAGGTTAGCAGGTATTTTGTTAATGTTAGGGGAGAATAAGTTATAATTCTGTGTCTCTGCCTGACATGCAAATGTTTCTACCTTTTACATTTCAAACAATTTATCTGCACACAGCCTTCCTCATGCAACAAAGTCCAAGGCTTTGGTTTTCTTTGGTTTATTTGTGGAATGCTCCAAGGGAAAAATTGTACAGGTCTTAAAATGAAACCAAGCAATCAAAGCTGGAGCTGTTGGCAAGAAGGCCCCAATCCTGCAATCTGATCTGAGTATGAGTGGACTCCTATGTCCATATGTAGCCCTGTTTACTTCAGTTGGACTCTGTGCTGGTATACGATGTAAATCCATTGATTTAAATGGAGTTATTCCTCAATCAAGCCCACCAACTTTTTGAATCCTTGTGTATCAGGTAATCAAAAAAGAAATGCCAATCAGAGAGTTAAAATTGATCTCAATTTCTATGATGGGAACACAGCTACTTTTCTTTAGATGGTGGAAAATAGAACCTCTGCCCGCTTCCTCTCCATGATTAGAGGAGTAACTACTCTGCCATGGATTTAGTGGAGAAACTATCCCTGTTAGGAATAACTTCATACTGTAGGGCACCAAATGAAAACCCTAGTCTCCAGTATCCTCAAATCTCTCCCTAAAAACACCATCATGTACGTGTTACCTCTGGGAGCCTTATCCGTGGGGCAGGGCCTGGAAAACTATCTCCTAGGCAGAGCTGGGTGAAGAAAAACAATTCCATTTCATGACAATATTTGAGATTTGGAAATTTGTTTTCATTACACTGGAATGAAACCAAAACTTTTAGAATGTTTTTGTGAAACAAAACTGTATCAAAATGTCCATTTTTGGATCAAAAAGGTTGATTTCTCCCTCTCTGGAAGTGACCATTTTGCACCTCAGAAATTTTCTGGCAAAAGCTTTGTCAAAATTGCTAGAACACTGCCAAGTGTTTCAGCTTTGACAAAGAATCATTTTTCAGCCAAAAAAAAAAAAAAAAAAAGCATTTAGTAGAAAACGTTTTGAACAGCTCCATCCCTAGGGTTTTCAGTACAGTGCGAACTTTGGTCCTCATTACAATTAATTGATGTAATTAGGGCTATAACCACATGGGCTGCTCCCAAGTATGTGACAGGAAATTCCATGACTCCTACAACCTACAAATTTGACTATTTGGAGCATGAGGTGAGCTCTGCCCCCATGCAAAAGTGCTGGTGGGTGGCAGAGGAAGGGCAGGAGATTGACCTCCACTAAAATCAGCAGATCTACATGGATCTGAAGGATGTGCAGAAGCCAGGGATATTCTGGAGGCACTGTGCCTCCACATTGGCTCCCAGCCTCCTGTTGGCTCCCTCCGGGCCCCTGAGCCATGTTGCCTGTCATTACTCTAGCTGTCACTTTTCCTTGAGTCCTTCGTGAGCAGAGTGGAATGGGGCAGCAAGTAAGTTGACACTTAGCACTGTCTTACCCTCCAAACTCTTGCAGGCTTGGAGAAGAGGAGATGATGTGGAGGCAGCACTCTCCTTCTGTCACCCATGCCCAGACATGGCTGCTTTTTATCCCTGTAACCCTAGGAGGAGACCCTATAGCCCTTAATTATAGCTCAAGCCCACAGAGTAAGTGAAAGTCTTTTAGGGCCTAAACTTGCAGTCCTTGAGGATCTCTAAGGTTTTGGGGATGCAGGGAATGCAGGCTGAGATCCTAGGCCATGCGTTGCTCCATGACCTGATTTAACAAATAATCTAGCTGGATTTCATACCCTTCTTAAAACTGATTTTGCATTATGTGGAACAAAGAAGGACATTTACTTCATACTCTTAAATCATTGTAATGGCTGAGAGCCTAGGATTGATCTCACTTTACATTAGTGTAATTCTATTGAAATCAATGGAACGAACATGGTGTGAAGCCAATGTGAATGAGCATAGAACAGTCCAGAGGTGTTTATCTTTAGCATCTGTTTTCTTTATCCTTCTACTATTTGGTTGAATAATGGGAAATACCACTAACTTGTGTTTTTTCGCTGTAACTTTTTATTTTTGATTCAGAGCCCAGTGATTTTCAGATCAAAAGTTTTACATTTAAACATGTGTAACTGAAAAATGAATTTGGTCCAAAGTTACAATATAAGGTGCAACTGCGAGGCTATCCGGACCCATGCGCAAAATGAGAACAGTAACAATTTGCTTTGGAGTGTGCACCAAATATACACCTGGGACAAGATCTACAGGACCAGGCATTTCATGTCCAGTTCAGCTTAGAGTGGGTTGGGGGAGGAGGGGAAACCTGATCCTGAAGTGACAGTCCAGTTCCAAGGAGCAATTTCTAGAAACCAAAGGGCTACTCTAAGTTGTGCCAAATGGCAAGGACCCCAGGGGATCGTTCTGGCACATGGGAATTGAACACAAAGGTGTTCTGGGCATCCCCCCTTTCCTTAGCCTATGCAATGCTCCCTATACTACGTATGGAAACACCTTAGCTAACACTTAAAGCAGTGTTCAGTCTGCTCTTCATTGCCAGAACAGCTCAAAGCAGATGTAATGGGACCAAGGAAGTGGCTCTAAGTCTTGGATTTTCATTGAGTTTTCAAAGTTATATAAAAATGGAATATAATGGGTGACATCCATGATTTTTACCTATGAAGGATCTATTTACAAAGTCTGCTCTCTCTTGCACCAGACTCAAACCAGCATCATTGACTTGAAGGGAGTTACTCCACATCTAGTGCAAATGAGATCAGCATTTGGCTCTAGAAAGCTGTGCCAGTAAATAAATAACATTACATTTAGCCCTGGTGTAAGCAAGTGCATCTTAATGGAGCTATACCAGGGCTGAATTTGACCCATAAAGTTGTAAGTTAGCTATAGCAGTGTCCTAAATGGTGGGATGGAATAGAAGTGATGCAGAGTCAGAGGTACACCTCTACCCCGATATAACGTGACCCGATATAACACGAATTCGGATATAACGCGGTAAAGCGGCGCTCCAGGGGGGCGGGGCTGCGCACTCCGGCGAATCAAAGCAAGTTCGATATAACGTGGTTTCACCTATAACGCAGTAAGATTTTTTGGCTCCCGAGGACAGTGTTATATCGGGATAGAGGTGTATGTCATAATATTGTACAGAATACAAAGGCTCTTCTAACTGAAGCATACACTAGATGGCTGAATATTCGTTGGCTCAAGGGGCCAGGCTGTGATTTCAGTAGAAACGTGGAGTAACTCCAAGAAGGTAACAATGGAGGTGAAATTTACATAGGTGAAAATGAGAACTGACTCTGCTGCTTGTGCTGATATTATTATCTTGGATTTGCTCCTGTTGGATTTTTACTTTTCCCCTGATGCACCATCTTTATTCACCTAAAGATATACAGCAATTTTATACCTGGATTCACTATTCCATCATAAACACAAAGAGAGGGCTGATAACGCAAAGTGTATGGAATGCTCGCCTTGTAGTCACACTGCTTGGTAATGGCATGTTGCTGAATCAGAGAGAAGCTAACATCAGGTTGAATTGTATTACATGGACAAGAAGGCCAGTTGGGTGTGCTAACTGACATCCAAAAATCCCCCTGTCAGTTCTGCTGCTGAACAACACTTCTATTCTAAATAGGATTATGCTGCTGGGGCTATGACATTTCTGGAACAGTTTCTATTATACTTTTAAATAAATAAATAAATAAATAAAGCACCCAAACCTGCAAGCTTTGTGTAACGAATTAAGGGTTAGAGGACACAAATAACTCAGTTTCATCAAGCAATATCCTAAGGGCAAATTATTGGATGTTTTGTGGGAAACTATAGTTCACAGGGTAGTTTGATCTCTGGAAACTGGGATTCTGCATTGTTATCAGTGTTTTTGCAGCTGTTTTGTGGAAGGGGCAATAACTGTAATTTAAGATCATTTAATGAATATAACTATCAGCTCTCCGGGATTATATTACATACTTGACAACACACTTGACTTTGAAATACAATATTTCTGCCCCTTAACATAAAATCTCAATGATGTTGAGACTCATTTCATTATTTTGAAAATGATAGTAAGATTTAATTCATTGTGCACTGTTCCAGTTCTATGAAATATTGTTAGATTACATAGTGACCAGAGGGAATTATTATTCTAAACAACCTTGTTTGTAAGAATTTGCTGGGTTTTGGTCTTCTATTGATAATGTATCCGTTGCCGCATGGCCTTTTTGGATAGTCATTATTATTTTATGGTTTATTTTTCTCTCTGATTGCTGTGGGGCCAAATTCTTAGCCCAGCTGCTCTGAAGTGTGGATCCTGCAGGACCGTCTAGTCTCTGCAGACACGGGAGCGAACACAGGTCCTGAAAGAGACCTTCCCTGCAGACACCCATATAGTAGCTTTGAAGCCACTTAACCTTCGTCCTTCCCAGCGGTGGACACCCCAACTTTGACCGTTCACATTGCCACATATGGCAGTGAGGTCTTTGAGGATTATGCCTGGGGAGGCACTGAGCATGTGCAGTGCCTCTGCTGATGCCCTAGCAGGCAAAGGTTCCTCATTGGCTGAAAGCAGTCAGCTGGAGGGAAATTTAGAGGGGGAGCATGAAGCCTGGCCCTGTCTTCTCTTTCCACCCTCTTCCCCTACATGGGAAGGTTAATACAGCTCTAAAGTCAAGCTAATTCCACCACGGGGAGAGTCTGGAGTGGGAAACTCACTACATCTCCCACACATTGGGCAGTTGTGGTTTTTTCTCCCCACCATCCTATGTGTGAAGCCACCTCCCCTCATCCTAGCACTGGTCAGCTCAGTGCACAGCCAGTTTATGCAAGTGTCTAGGGCATATGCAACCCTTATTGCCAAAGAAGCTGGACTCAGGGTTTGGTTCATGGTGATAAATCAATGGTAAAGTCAACCTACCCCCCATATTCAGCAGCAAGCACAGATCTGATATTTATTCTACTGCATGTATAGCATTTAAATATTACTGTCTTCATGTATGTTATCACATTGTTTTTAAATTACAGTAGGAACAGTGTCAGCTACTGATGTTTGGATTTACAGAGATTTGCTATTTCCATTAGAGCGATATAAACAGAGAAATCACTGCCAGAGTGTTATAGAGCCTGATTCTGAGCTCACACACACTGGATTTCACACTAAGATTTACATAGATATAAGTGAAAGCCAGAAAGACACAATGATTTATAGACCTTGCTTTAGAATATCATGCATTTCAACATCAAGCATCCAGTATATCCCTTCATGTAACAAGAAACCACCCTTTTTTATTCCCAATGAGAGTTTAACAGAAATGAAGCCATGTAGCTACAAATCCCTTGCTCGGGTATTCTTTCTGTCCTGGTTTAATTAACAAAAGCAAGTTTAACAAACTGGATAAAATAGAAACACATACATGCTCTGAGGTGAAGGCAACCAGCCTGGGAATAGCTGCCATTCCTTTCTCTTTGACTTCTGGGAACATCTTGAAACGTGCAATCAACATAGCATACATGTTAGATATGGCACCACCTGGAGTCCACAGTAATACACTGTTATTTTTTCTATGCATTATTAACATCATTTTAGTACAAACTACACTCTTATTACAGTTTTTCCAACTCAAGTTCATAGGCAAGGGAGCATGAATGGTTCTTGCTCATTGTTCTTCTAATCGGGGGGAGAGGGGGATAGACCAAATGGGTCTATTAACACACCTCCCACGCCCCAAGACAAGCATGTGAAAAGTTAAGCTGGCCAGAATGGGGTCATGGGGTTTCTGCCCTCTCCCTATTCCTGGATGCCACTTCCCCGCATTCCCCAAACATGTCCTTCTCTTTCCTAAGAACAGTTGCACATGCTGCTAATTTGTATTCTTATGTGATGCTCTGACCCCATGTGTGAGAAGGCAAAGGGCCTCTTTCAACATGTAAACCACCACAGGGAAAATTGCCAAGTGGCACATGAGAGTTACATGCTCTCTGCCCTCAAAGACTCCAGCATCGGTCCCAAATCTGGTGTCCTGGATATACCACCAGGTCAAAGCATTAGGGCAACCAGAAAAAGAAAAAAAAAAAAAAAGGACACCAGTCCAACAACTGTTCCTTTTATTTTAAAATCTATTACCAACCCTGCCCTCTGAAAGGATTTTTTTTCCCCCCACAGTGGGGTTGGGAGATGGGGAGGGATTAAATTTCTCTAACAATAGTCTATCAAAATCACTTTCATACATTGATTAAAACTATCAGTTTCAAGTGTCAGATTGATTCATCTAGTCTAGTGCTGTACTATGTTTTGATCTATATAATTCAGTTTCTAATGCTTAAATTAAACAATTTAGACACCAAAAAACACAATAATTCAGTTTCTTTCCTTTTTAAAAGCTCAGTAAAATGGACGTGTAGTTCAGCAATTGATAAGATAAGTAAGATCTGGATATAGCCTAGCAACCCATTGTTACTATGGGATATAATGCAGGTGCAGGTTTTACAATAGTTCTGTATCTGCTTAATGGTTATGTTTTAGGTTTAAAAATGGTGGGCCAGATTGTAAACAAGTGTAAATCAGAGTAATTCCATTGAAGTCAATGGAGTTACATCACATTACACCAGCTCCGGCTCTGGTCTGGCCATTGTTTTGGCTTTTTCTTTTTGTTACAGTGAAAATGGAGTTATGTTCATACTATTCCATTGTATGCCAAGAATTGTGCTTGTATCTCCCTTTCTAACTGGTACTCTGGTTCAGGGTTTTTCTTTAAATTAAGACTAATCTTCAGTCTTTATAAGCAGTGAATTTCATTCTGATCTCACTTGCACTGGTTTAAATTAAGATTAGCTCCACTGAAGTCAATGGAGTTGGACCAGTGTAAAACTGGTATGAGAGCAGAAGCAGGCTTGTAAGTGATTTATTCTTCACAACCCCTTGTGAGATATGTAGGTATTTTAATGCTTATTGTTACAAATGAAGAAATTGAAGCAGGGAGGTTAAGGCCAAATTTACATCCCTAAAGTATTCAGTTGCTTAACTGTAGAATTAGATGCCTAAATTAAGGCATCTGAGTTTTAGAAATTTGGTCTAAATGACTTGTCTAAGGCAACAAATGGAATTAGTGTCAACACCAAGTTTAGAATGTAGGAGTTCCTACATCAACGGACCGTTTCTATCACTCCCTTTACTGTTTAGCCATTTAGAATTACATTTATTAATGGGCCTCAACCTAGGCGCTCATTTTTGCAGGCACATTTTTATGCCCATAATTAATTGTGGGTGCCAAAGACACCTGTAAAAGTACAGCTCAAAATCAGGTCTGTATATGGTCAATTGCAGAGAATGGATAGAGTTAGAGACTTTTCTTCACAGCAGTGAGAGCTTTATATAAAAACTATTCTTTCATTCGGAGATGCAGGGATTAGAACTAAAAGGGGATGGTATAGTACCCTGACATAGAGAAAAAGACAAAGATGGTTTTGACTATTGCCGAAACAAGCAGATCTGGCACAGTAGTTATTGCTTCTTAAGAAGTGTGAATTACAGTATAAACAAGTAATCCGCTCTGATCAGAAATCATATATGAATGATACAGGACTACATTCCAGATGACCAGTGTGTATATGTGCACTCCATAAGCCAGTGATTGTGGAGCCCCTACATACAACTCCTCCTTTCCCCTGGAAGCTAGTTTCTCCTCCGCAGAGGGAAGGAAGATTCCTATTCTGGACATAGGAGATCTATATATAGGGGTGCTGCCTCATTTTTCTGCATATTTCCAGAATTCGACCCATTTGATGAAATCCTGGCCCCACTGAAATCAATGACAATACTTCCACTGCCTTCAATAGGGCCAGGATTTCTCCCATTTGGTGTATGTTTTGTGGGTCACTCCACCTCATATAACCACCTACCAGACTTCATAACTGAAACAGGCCCTCTACCTAAATGTGCTACTCTTTTAATCTAGCAATAAGGATATGCCTAATTACCATCCACATCAGTACTGTCCTGTCTATTGGCTTGTACTGTCCAAGCAGTGTTGCTATTAATCCTCTTTTCTTACTAGGTTTCTTTGCACTCCAACAGAGCTGCTCCATCATGTAGTTTTAACAATTAAAGTCTTTAGACTCTATAAAGTTGTTTTATTAGTTGTGATTAAAAGCTTGGTGGGAAATGGTTTTCCTACCCCACAGGAATTTTTGAGATTTCAAAATTTTTTCCATCCAGAATCAGGAAAAAAAAAAGGTGAAATCTTAAAACATTTTGAGACCAGATCATCTGAAAAAAAATTAGAACAGGTCAATTGAAATTTTTCTTTTCAGTTTTGACCTTTTACATTTTAAAATATTTTTTATGTAAATTAACTAAAATTTTAAAACAAAACATTGTTTCACACTGAAAAATGAAACTTTTTGTTTTGAAAATGTTGAAATGTCCTGTTTTGACAATTACAAAACTTTTTTCCAATTATTTCTCAAAACAGGAAATTCATCAATACTGATCCTTTCCCACAGTTTTGGTTTTGACTACTCAATGTTTTCTGATGCAAAAATATTTCATCAAAAAATTCCTGGCCAGCTCTAATTGTGAATACAAACACTGTACACGCAGCCTCAATAACTCCCTAAGAGACAGCATTTTTCTTAGTGCCACCTCCTGATTAGTAGTGCTGTGCAGAGAGCAATTAGCTAAAAGGCAAACACAACCATACAGAATGTCTCAGGGATTTTATGCAAAGCAGAAACAATGAGCACCCTACAAATGAAACCTAGAGTAGCAGAATACAACTAGTTAGTAGGACATACTGTTAACTAGTATGGCACCATGACATGGTGAAATCCTCTAATCTAGAGGAAGCTTTTAGAGGCAGTGAGACAAATTCAGATGTGATATAAACAATGGTGTAAGCTGCACATTGAGTATAAAGTTGGTCAGAAAATAGACGTGAGTGGGTTTAAGTGGTACCTGGCTGTAGATTCCCTTTGCTTCATCTTATCTTTGCTTGTCTTAGAGGAGGCAGCATTGTCTAATGGCCTTCTGTTCTCAACTTTGCTACAGACCTGCTATATGACTTTGGGCAAGTCACTTCACCGCTCTGTGCCTCTGTTTCCCCTCTCATTCTTTGACTGTCTTTGCTATTTAGATTGTAAGATCTTTGGGGCAGGGACTTGTCTCTCACGGTGTTTGCACAGTGCCTCATACAACAAGGCCATGAGCTTGATTGGAGCTTCCAGGCACTACCATGATAGAAACAATGAATAAGAACAATAATACCCTCTTGTTGATTACTAATCCACCTCATTTGCCACTTGCTGAATGTTACATTTGCTTTGCTAACCCACTGAATGTCAAATCACTGCAAGCTACACAACTTTAACACTTACACTCATTCTCTGACCACCTTAACATCCAACATGTAATTTACACTACAGTTGATTTGGTCCAGAGACTTCCATGGGAATTGAACCAACATAGTCCAGGCTGAATTTGACCCATGGTTTACAATTAGCTATAGAGCCATGTATAATATTGACTTTCAGCAAGGCACAATCCAGTCCTCCCTCCTTATGTCAGGAGAAGGAAAGTGATGATAGTGTAATGAAGGATTTGCTCCTATCTGTACACTGTTGCTGATCGCACTGCAGTTTGCCTACTTAACCCCTTTCTGGTTTTCACATTCTGTATGTGAAGTGCTTTGGCTGTGAGCAGACACAGTAATGCCCATGAACAGCAGCAGGTTCCTGTGCATTATGGAACAAAACTCGCCCTGCTTCAGTAGGAATGAGGTCAGGTTCATATTATGCTATTTAAATGCTCATTAATAATAAGTAATATAAATTTCCCGCTTTCACTATGTTTAAAATTCACCCCTGTACAAAGGGCCAGAACAAGGCCCATGAGCCTGCTTAAGCCCTCTTGAGTGGCATGTGATGTGGGCTTTGCATTGGTCCTCTGCACAGGAATGAACTTCACACTCAGTGTACGGGGGGGGCTCAGAAGTACCTGTGATGATTAGCTGTGCAGTCTACTCATGAGGTGATAGTCAAAACATCCTTTCCCCCCCCTGTGAGACCACTGAACCTTTCTTTCCAGAACAGATTTCTCCCACAGAGGTCATTCTGTTGCTGTGAAATTGACAAAGGTAATCTATACAGTGCTAAGTCTTTGTCCCTTTTCTGGATAGTTTCTGTGGCTTTGGGAGATAAATACAGAAGTAATTTTAAATAATAAAGTTTCAGAGTAAAATGGGAAGTGAAGAAGAGTGTAATGCAAAAGATTAAATGGCATGCTAAAAATCAGATGTTTCAAGGAAATAGTGCTTGGAACTGACAATGATTCCTCTATAGTTAATCATACTCATTTCTTGACTTATTGATTTGCCTTGAAGAAGCTAGGGCTCTGATCTTGCAAGCACTTGCACACTTGAATAACTACTCACATGAGCAGTCCCATGGAACTCAATAGGACAACTCACCTGTGTAAAATTATTCACAAACATAAGGCTTTGCAAGATATTGGCCAGGCTTTGTATTTACTGACAGGGATGATACATTATCCTGCTCACTTAAATTTCTACTGTAATGATGGAGGGCATCAGAGTGTTTCTCTGTCTCATTATTAACACTATAGTCTTTTATTTTATGTAATCCATAAGAAAGTAGGACCATAGCAGAACTGCAGGGCAAATGTCTCTTCTGATTATGTTTTCCACGCACTACTATTGCTGTTCATAATGCAGCACAATTCGCTTGAAGGGAGTATTCAATAGTGACAGACATTAAAATCCCTAATAATCACATCCCTGAATTTCATAAATATGCAGTACTTTTATCCAACAGAGGACAGCAGTTGTTATTAGTGAGTGACCTCTTGAAACTGTGGATTTCATTGTATTGCCTCTTTAGCTAGATTAGTTATGAGGTCTGTCATAGTATAGTCTGAAACACAAAGAAAGCTTGAAATATCATATACCAGGTGAAAATATCCCATCGCCACAGCCCCCTGGCCAGCCAATCATTTCTCTCATTTTCCTTAGCGTGACATATTCCAAAAGTACAAACACTGGAGCAATTTCATAGGTGAACCTGAAATGTAGTAATGGCCATATTTTATTCTTTTTATTTAAAACATTAATTTACTACTTAAAATATCTACACAATTGTTTCCACTGTCAAACCCTGAATCCATATTATGTATATATACAGTATAGTGTACAGTGCAGAGAACTATATTTTGCAGTATATTTGATTACTTTCTTTCTGCCTTGAAGTTTAAATGTTTTCAACCCCACTCCTGTGAGGTGCCGAGGACTCTGTTCCCACTGACTTCAGCAGGAGTGGAGCTTGCTCAGCTTCCTGCAGGACAGGGGCTCACATTATTACAATGTGTTCAAGAGCTATTGACCAGAACAAGGCCCTTCACTTCACATGCAAATGTAGTCTCACTGAAGTCAATGAGACATGGTGCATAAAGCAAGATGTGCATAGAACACTTTGTAGGCCAGGAGCCTTACAAATAAACTTTGGGTCTGACCCTGCAGCCCTTCGCCACTTGGATAGTCACACTGAAACCAATGGCACTAACCCACATGAGTAAGGATTGCAAGGTCAGGTTCTTTTGTCAGCAAGTCTATTTACCTAACAGCATCTGTTTGTGTTTCCATTTCACATTTTACATATTTATGTATGCAAAATACAAAAATATTTTCCCCTTCACTTGCAGGAATTTTATCAGAGCTGTCATTTTATTTATGTGATGCATTTTTTTTATGGGAGACAACATACAAAGCAGTTTTAAAATAACATGATGGCTGTATTAAAATTTAAAAGGCAGACAAATGTTTTTCCTGCTAGTTTCACATGAAAGGCTTTCTTTGACCTACAGCTACAGCAAATACTGTGGAATCTAATTTTAAAATTAACCTAGATAATGATAGTGGCAAATTTGGCTACTTACATATTAGTATTTGCTGTTGATGTCAGCCAGTCTGCAGCTAATCCAACCATGTCCAGTCCAGTTGAAAGCTGATTGAAATATCTAGGATGCCCTGCATAAAATGGAAAAAGTGTATCAGAAGTCTGATGAAGCAAAATGAAATTGCTCAGTACTGATTGGTGTATTTATCTCAGGATTTTTACACAATGGAAAAGCATCATCAATGTGTGAAACAACAACAACAACAGATCTTTTGTCATGGGGAGATTATTTTCCCCTTTCTTATTTCAAAATAAGTAAAATAGGAACAATGAAGTAGAGCTAGGAATTATAAGATCTATCATTTGTACTGAAATTATATTGTACTGGAATTATAAGCTCTTGCCATTTGTATTGAAAATTAGCATGATGCTGCTGCACTAAAATACCTATCCGCCCTTGCAGGTGTGTCACATGTTGTCACTGACTGTGCTTTTGCTTGGGCTACGTTTGAAAGGCATGCACAACACACCATCTGAGGTGCTTGACACTGCTTATAACAACATCAGTGATGAATGGCTAATGATTATAAAAGACAGGGCAAAATGAGAAAATGGAACACTTTGCTGACTGCTTTGAACATGACTCAGAGGCTGATGATTGTGCAAATATGGCATGGACTGTGGTAATATTTGTCATTTCTTCACTGTCAGAATACAATTATAAATAACAGAGCTTCCGAGTAATTGTGATTTTAAATAAACCCGACGAAAGGGAACATTGCTGCTATGTCGGAATGATGCGTGAAAATATATTCAGTGGGCTGGGTAGTCCATTTACAAGGTTTCTCTTGCTGACTTCTGGATTTTTCTGACCTCCTGTCAGATATTTTATTTCAAAAATATGCCCAGAACTATTAAAACTGGGACAAAACAAATAACTCATTAGAGCTCACTTGACTAGTCATGTCCTGCCCCCCTGTTTAGAGTTACATGGCTTTGTTACCAGCAAGAATTTTGAAAGATTAACAATTACGTAAATATCATCTCATTCAAAGGAAAGCGTTCCTGCTTAGAAAACACCTGTCCTAACCCAAGGACTGCAGACTGGTACTGACCGCTTGGGAAACATAAAATACAGCAGGGCGATTTAGGAAATGCAAACAAAAACCAAGAGAAAACGTATCTCCTAGTCTCTTGTGGTCTGTTATCAGGCACATACACATGGCTGAAAGAATTGTGCCGAGAATTACTCACCTGCCCCCCAGCTCACAGCACACAAAGTATGAGTAATTGGGCTTTGTGGCTGGAAGTAAGCCTGAGTTGAGAGTTGGAAACAAAATCCAATTCCCCCCATCCCATAATCCAGGGACATAGCAGCCCACACCTTCTATGCAAGGATTGCTGACCACTGGTACAGCATAAGCACAGATCCATGACCCCTTTCTCTGGTCAATCATCAATGCTTCCCTCTATCTTTGAAACTGGCACAGAGCCTATCCCACTAATGTTCAGGGGGCTTCGGAACTTCCCATTCGGGCTTGCATGGCCATACTGCTCCAACGACACAAGGATTCCACAGATATTCAGCGATGTAGGAGGACCTTGCTCAGGCTCTCCACCAGCAAGTGAATTCCAGCCTCTCTGAAGATGTGATATTCTGTGGTAGCTTTCAACAATTAAGGGTCAAATCATGTCCTCCCTCAGGAAAACTCACTGAAAGTCTGGGAAACCCCGTGGGGGTCCAGGTGGGAGTCTATGGCGAAATCCTGGGGAAAAACAGAGTTCTGGTGCATTTCTGCAGAGCCCAGTGTCTCCTGCCAATTCCTACCTCCAGTCTCCCATAACAACACAGCTCCCTGAGGAACTATGTGCTCAACATTTTCCTTATCCACAGCTGGGCCAAACAACCCCTGCCTTTGCCGATGCCAGATAGTGTGCAACAGGATGTTCTGTAAGCTGTACCGACAGGGTTAGCCTTATCTGGGGACCTGGGGAAATTCCCACACAGTTTCAGGGGGGTCAAGAGACAGGTTCTTCCCCAGCTCTACCTGGTGCTGGCTCACCCACATTCCCTTCAAAACCATAGAGTCTTGCATGTATACAGCCTTCTCACAAGGATATCCTCAGAGCAAAGGAGGCAGGGAGAATGATGCTTTCACTCACCACCGCTTCAGCAAAATTTGGGCCCTACTCTCCACATAAAACAGGAGAGGCGATAATCTGACTCTAATCATAGATGCCTGTATTTCTCCATTATTGGGACTGCTTAAGGTCTTAGAGAGACTGTAAAGTTCTTTCACCCTATTGGATGGCCGAAATAAATTCTAGTCTCATTTAAACCCCACTTGACCATATAAGCAGATCTTGCTTGAGGAATTAGTCAAAAGCAGTAGAACAGTGCTCTCCTACCTCAGTGCATGGCTATCAACAGTGTTTTGCAACTAACTGAAGGAGGAGGGGTCTGTAAGTAATCCGAAGCTGGGGTGGGTTGAAGGGAAACAGGAGAATACCACTGTCTGCTGGATTTATTAACTTAAAAATAGATAATTTGGACATATTTTTCTGTCACCCAAGGAGCTCAATGCATGCTACAGACACTAATCAAGCTGCAAAGCACCCCTGTGAAATGGGGAAGTCCAAGTACTATCCTCATCTTACAGACGGGCAAATTGATGTAAGTGATGTGCCCATGGTAGCACAGTGAGCCAGAGTCAGAGCAACCAATACAATCCCAGAGCACTGACATCCCCAGCTGGCAGCACTTTCACCCTTTGCATTCTCTGTTATTTATTTACAGTCCTCTGTGGCCCTCTAACATAGCCACATACACAGAGCCATTGGTATTCATTCAGCTTTGTAAATCAATCTGCTCTGGCCACCTTCATGAACCTTTTGTATTTCCTACCTGCTACCTAGCAAATAGCACTGCTGGACAAACACTAGTTCTTAGTCTGCTCACTGTCTGGAATTTCCATTACTTTTTAAACTCCAGCAAACTCTGGAAATGAATTGCAACGCTACATACACCAGTATTCCCAGAAGCTGAATTTTAATTGAACAAACATAAAAATTCGGACCAGAAGCACCTGTACCGACGCACTTATCCAGTCAAGAAGCGGGGGAGAAATACCACGTGACATATCTAACCAATCGCAATTAAGCAATACACAGTGAATTTTTAATATTGATAATCAACCCATAGAGAAAACAACTAGAGAAGACCGTCCTCAGGAATAAAGCCTGGGAAACCGGATCTGGCTGCAGAATAGGAGGCTCAATTAATCAATTAAATTGTTTATTACCAATTGTTTCCTCTAATCCATTAGCAAGCACATCGACTCTGCTTAGATAAAGATCCCAAGGCTGCTTCAGGGTATTTTCTCAAGCATCACATTCTAAATTCACCCAGCGGCTCAGAACGGATCTTGTCAGAACCTCTCCACGAAGCGGCGGCGGCCGCTGCTAGAATACACTGCTCCTCTGGTTAGAATGACAGACAACCATATCGTTGGGAAACTGACCTTAACTCATCTATTAAGCTAGCAAACGGGAAGTGCGGGGCTGAATAGGGAGGCAGGCAGGCGTTCCTGCTTCAGAAAATGGTCTCTCTAGCTGAGCAAATGAGCTCGGAGGCTCAGCAAGGGTCTGCTGGTCGGAAGTCTAGGGATCCAGTTCTGAGGGTGAACCGAGCCTCAGTCCAGCTGACATGCCCTCATTTATACACTCCCCCCAAAATCTTAACGTAGCAAAGCACGTTCTTTGGTCGGAATCCCCCGGTCTGTTTGACACAGGGCCCGGGCGCTTTTTCACAATTCTGGGCGGATGCCCGGTGCGTTTGTTTATTGCGTGTGGAGATGTATATTGGCGATGTTTAGCTGTGGTGCTGGACCATTGCCACAACAGTCGTGACAAAAAACTCCAGAAAGTTAGACTGTTTCCAAACCCTGCCGTGCCTTCTGTATTTGCCTAATACTGCACATTGCTGTCAGACTCGTTATTTACATCCTGTAGTCATGGCACAGCGACCCTTTCACCTGCAACTGCAACGATTTCATCGTGCAACTCAAAGTACATCACACGGGGGAAAAGGCTTTGGTGTAAACGTAGTGCCAGCCTGAGATTCGTATGAAATAGCATCTTGAGGTATCAAGAAGGCTACTAATAGCAGCGAAATGACAATTGTTTTAAGAGGCTAAATAGCATTACTATTCAACGAGACAGGTAATAATACAGGCATGTATACGTGAAACGTGCAAACGAAATCTGACTGCCAGTTTCTTGCGGCTGCTCTGACATGCCTGACATTTTGGAAGAATCCAGAGGGTACTACACTTCTGATTAGAGATACTGAGTGGACATGGATAGCCCTGAGCCAATACATCATATTTATTTCAAGGGAATACAATCACACTCAAAGGGTGTCTGGAGTTGCATTCCCTTGGTCCTGTTTTCTTCTAAAACCAGGGTACTAGCTTGACCACTTGCTTGGTGAAACTAAAAGAAGCCCTAGCAAACAGCTTTATTTAAAAAAAAATGTTTTAATTTTTTAAATGGTCATTGCAGTCATTTGAACTTTTAAAATGTAATTTAAAGTATAATTCCTCTATATATTTTAATTACAAATGGGGAAATTTCCCCACATTTATATGGCACAACGGAAACAGTAACATTATTTTGAAGGATTTGTATATGTACACTTCACAGTAATTTTATTGCGTCGATATGCACTGAAGCGTAATGCAAATTGCACCTGTATACTAGTAGAGCGAGTCTAACAAATCTTATTTGAACTGTGTTAAAGTGTTTGATCTAATCCAGTTAAATATTTGTTTCCTACGCCATATTGCGACCCCAGACCAGGAGTTCCACCAAATGTAACTACTTCAATTATTTCCTATGTATGTTGCCCGGATATTTTTAGGGAAGCTTTGGTAACATCAGAATCAAATAGTAAAAACACCGGACCGATCCTGTCCTTTTGAAGTCAATGGATCGGGATCGGGTCTATTTCACTCCATTCGATTTGTTAAAAGGCTACAAGCTGTGTTTCCCGCAGAGTCTACTCAGCCGATACGCACATCACATTATCGTCTCCTTCAGATTTTTGGATCCACATTTTGAAAGGATTTATATTATTTAAAAAATATTTCCCCAGCAATTCAAATGCCAGCGGGAGCTTCCCGAACCCTTGTTTTCTCTACAAATGGTTCTTTTAAATAACAGTATAAGAGAGGCTAAAGGCAGCCTCTGTTTTCTGTTTATTCGGTGGGAATTTAATTAGATGGGTCCACATAAGAATTTGCTGAATTCTGTTTAGCATCACTGAGAATATCATTTTCACGTGGCAGGTTGCCTAAGTGGAGATAATAACGACATGAGCAGGGACAAATGGTGCTGTCTCTGGACAGATCAGAATTAATTGGAATATTTTTTGGTCATGACAATAACAAAAATAGCCATTAAACAAGCTCCTATTTTTCATGCTTAGAATCCAGTGGGAAAAAACATGTTTTCTGCGTTCCATTGCGCCAGATTCTCCTATTTTTACACCGAGCCCAGGAGTGGGCAGCCAGATCGCGTTCTCCGGGAAAATGGGATTGTTCATTCTCTGCATCCAGCTTTTTTAGACTGTGTGGAGATGCGGAAGTCAAAGCCAGGGCTATCTGATGCAAAAGCCGAAGCACCAGCTCTCGAGCCATTTGGCACACAGGAGAGTTAGTGGCCTTTTGTATAAATAACATCTCCACCAGCACACAGCTGTCTGCTCAGAACTTCCATTAGTGTGGTTCTTATGGCAATTTTAGTTGACAAATTAATTAATTGCTTCTTTTCTCCCCACCCCAGCAGTCAACGGTAACACTTTCTTCTTAGAAGTGCTCGCTTGGGGGATTAGCAATAAATCTCTGCTTCAGGGGCCCTTATCCTGCATTCCTTATGAACTGAGCACTCAGGGAGTGGATTCTGCTACGTCGGTGTAAATTCGGATTTACATTTGTTTAGCTCCAAATTCATACCGTTGTAACCGAGCGCGGAATTTGGTCCCCATTAGCGGGTTAGGATGAAGAGCGTAAAGAATGGAAGATGGGGGCCCAAAATGTGCTCGGTGTAAAAATTAAGTGCTAAAAGAGCCACAGAGGTGGGAGAATGTTATTTCGTAGCGATTGATATATACAGGTTCCACCACTGACAGGGACATTCATTTCGACCAGGAAGAATGTATATTGTTGTACTTAAACTATAACACTGTACATTTCACTTAGGAAAATATTAATAGCGCCGATAAATAGTTTTCTTTCTTTCTTTCATCTACTGTTATGTATTTACAAATGACAATAACTGCTTAAAGCCACACAGGGTAATATGTTATCCCTGCTTCACTGACTTTCCAAGGATCCGCAAGTGACATTTAAAAAAACAGTAGAAAAATCACACATAATAGAATTTCAGCATGCCTGTTACCTGTTTTGATTGCATATTTTAGAGTTGTTCTGCAGTTCAACAAAATTTCTTCCAAGGTCTGTGGTTGATCTGCCAGTTCCCAATTATATTCCTGAAGAAGCTCATTTGGGTAATGGAAATCAATAACCTTTGTTGATCTATCAAAACTTTTCACCACATACTGAAGCAAAATATCCATAACATCTTGTAGGAAAGACAGAGTTGTTATTTCCCCATTGCACGCTGGCAGAAGATCTGAGGGGGGAATTACATGAAATGTTAGCTCCAGTTTATTGTTTAATGTGTAGATTTTTTGACACAATCTCGCCCCCACTGACTTTGGGGCTTTTCTATTGACTTCAATGAGCGGAGGATCTGGGTTTTAATTTGGTAAGCAATCCGATGAGACCTTATTTCAAAAATATTTTTTTCTAGGAGATATGGTCAAGCTCTAAATTCATTGTTAACTAGAAATTTGTGTTGAAAACTGCATTTTATGATTGACTTTAAAAACACCGAAAAAAAGACAGAAAAAGGAAAAAGAAATAATGAAAAGAGTTTCAGGGGGAAATAGGCAAATACCTGTACTGTAAATGACACAAGTGGAAGACCCAGAAGAGCATCACAATAAAATAGCTTCTTTGTGTTTGGTCAAATGGGAGGGTTGCAATACCTTAGTGATGCTTGAATGCCTTTCCGTGAAATAACATGTTATGCTCTGATTTATTCATATGTTTATTTATTTATATTTGTATCTTTATTTAAACTAAATTGTGCAGGCCCGTGCCGCACAGAACGCTAAGGGAATCCCCTATTTCTTGTGACTGTATCTTTGTAGCACTGTAGCGGTTAAATATGTAGGAGATTATCAAGGCTGCTTGTTGTCCATTGACCCGATGGGCCAGGAGAAGGGAACCCTGCGGAGCTGGTGGTTCGAATGGGACCATTTCTCACTAGCACATCCCCCTTGGGGTCTGGGGTATTTACTGGACCAGGAAGACTGGGCTGTTCATTCATTAATATGGCAAGAATGTCCGGAATTAAAAATCGTGATCCCGGCTGGCTTCGTGTTTCTCAACAAAAGCTGCCGTCAGTCTTCCTCGGGCAGCGCAGTTTAGAGGCCAAGACAGTCCGAATATCTTACTGGTGTTTTAGAAAAGTTTGTCATCTAGACTATCCCGCAGTTCGGAGTGGAACAGGGAAACCCTTCTTCTGAGTGTACATCCCCTCTGCTTTAATGGCAGGGCCATTGCACAGGCAGGCCCGATTAGAACCAGCTCCGAAAAGCAATACTGGGTTTATATGGACACATATCTATATAGATAATCCCAATTTCTGTGCTGTCCATATAGCCCCGTCCCAAACCTTCCTTCGTGCCGTCATGCTGTGCTAAAATAGCCCTGAGAATGTCTATCATTTAGCTCGTTTGTGGGTCTCCACCCCTTGTGTGTATGAGAAAGGTCTGCCCCTAGGGTTACGGTGGGCTGAGAAAGCCAAGCAGCTGAGAAGTCGGAGTAATGGCTTTCCATCCATTCCTACTTTCAAGCACACACACGCGGTACCGTTACCTGTTGAGTGTAAAAATGCATAATTAATATCCGCTTTCTGGCAGCTACAGGGCTTGTTGTTGCAGGTACAGGCCGGTGTCTTCTCCGCGGAGCCCAGGTCCTCCTTCGCCCCGGTTTCCATGGGCTTTTCTCCATCCCCATACAGCAAAGCTAACAATGACACAAAAGACGCAGCCTAAATACAACAGCTCTTAAAACACAGGGACTGGACTACAATCCCCGCCGCGATCCACTAACCCTCTCTGCCAGCACAAAAGGACTTAGAATCCCTCCAAGGTCCCTCAGGTGGCTGCGAATTCTTTCTTGCTTATTGCCCATTTTCATGCAATTTGCTACCACTGGTTTCCCTCGCTTACCGCAGAGTTTGGTTCCAATTCCTCCCGTAAACTTCTGGGCAGCCTGACACCACGCTTTTGCTGGAAGAGAAAAAGGGCTGTGTATATTATCTGAGGTGTACCATACCTTCTGTAGGGTCATCTCGGAAACGGCGTGGTTCAAGTGTCCTGGTCTTGCTCCAGGCTGGATGGGAACTGTCCCCTCCTAACTTTCAGATCTCGAAGAGCAAACACATTCCGGGTAACACAGAACATAACTTTCTTAATATCCCCCAAGACAGCACAACCCTTCCCCTCCCTCTCGCCTTCCTCTCCCGCCCCAAAGAGACCCCCCCAAAGCCAGGTAAAAGCCCCCTAGGAGTAGACTCAGGTTTATGTTGGCGTCGCTCCTTCCTGCCCTGGAGAATCCTGCGGCACTGTGGTCCAGTTATAGCTGCAGCCAAGGCTTTACGATAAAGCTGCTCTGCGACCCAGCTCTGGGTCCCGAGTCCCTTGCGAAGTCCGAGGGGAGCTGGGATGGCTGCGTTTCTCTTTGCCAGCGCTGCCCTGGGTGGTGTTTGGAGTATCCCTAGGTGATTATTTGTTGCCGCATCCGCATCCAAGTGTGCGCTCTGTTGCTGGTCAGGACGGACCGCGACGAACTGGCCAGCTGGTCTCCAGCCCGCTTGGCTGCAGGCAGGGAATGGGATGCGGGGCGCAGGTAGCGTTGGGAGCCCATCCCGGGACGGGGCTGGGAACTTTCCTGTGGCTGGTGGCGGAACTCATCCCCCGCCAGGGCTGCTCCGCGCTCCTACCTGTGCCGGGGTTCTCCGCATCCCCCGATCCCTCCTCGGAGCCGAAGGACCAAAAGCCGGAGCCTGGCGTTGCCATCTGCGGAGCTGCCAACAGTGCCTAGGAGCCGGCGAGCTGCAACGAGCTATGTGGGAGGGAGAGTCCCAGCGCGGGAGTGTCCCCGTGTGCGAGTACCCCCGTGTGCAAGCGCCAGGCAGCGCGCGCCGGCGCCTAGAGAGGCAGCGGCGCCCTGGCGCTCCCCGGGGGCTCCGAGAGAGAGGGAGGCTGGAAGCAGCGGGGCTGCGGGAAGTGGGAGAGGGAGTGGGGCAGGGACGCTAGGCGCTCTCCATGGTGCCGATCCGCTCCCTCTTCAACCCCGCGCGTCTCTCGGCCAAACGGGGGGTCACCGTGGCTCTGCTTTTATCCAGCTGGAGCCCTCAGCCCGGGTACCCTGGGGCGGGGGAAGGGCGGCGTGCGCGAGTCACGACTCCCCTCGAGCCGTGGGCTGCTGCTGCCTGGGAGCTGCTTTGGCCGCGCGCTGGCTCTGGGCAGAGATCAGCTGCGGGACCGGCCCAGGGACGGGGGAGGCTGGGGTTGATGGGATGCCTTCCTGGTCCTTAGCACAGCCAAACTTGCTCCGGGAGCCGGGCACGCCCCACGCGTGCTGTGCCCAGATAGCTTCAGCGCGGAATGGGGAGAAAGACCCGGCAATTCGAGGGAGGCAGTTGAAGGCTAGAGGTTGGCACAGGGGCAAGCTGAGGAGCACAGAGGAACTGATTAGGGAGAGTCTCCGGGCTGGCGATCCCACGCATGTCTGGCCCTCGGGGGTATCTTGCCTGTCGGGACTCACATTTCATTCAAGGCCGGACGGCAGGTGACTGAGCGAGCTGATGTTTTGGCGTCAGTGGGCACGGGTAGAGGGGGGCAGCGGTCTGATCTCAGCCTGGCCTCCACCGCCACCGGGGGGTTGGTGGGGGGGATGTGCCTAAAATCAGAGAGAACCAACCTCGGGCTATTTCTATGCCTCCCTGATTCAGTTTATTCCTTTACGTGGGGCCCAGCCCCATGCCCACAGTGTCACGGAAACGCAGCTGGAAATGCACGGCCCTTTGTGTGTGGCTCCAGAGAGTGGCTAAAATGTGAGCCGTTTCTGAGCCTGCAATACAGCGAGGCGATAGCCGGAGACAAGGGCTGCAGGATTGTTAATCAGCGGCTCTATTAGCCCAGAAATGCCATCGGTTTGCAGACCGATGTGTCTATTCATCTCCCTTTGGTGACAACCCCCAGATCAGCTGGGTAGCCGCCAGCCAAGTCAATGATCTGGAAGGTGGATCGGTCTCGCTCCAGTTCATCACACCCCGTCTGTCTCCTCGGCTCCACGCAGAGCCTGCCGGGGTAAGTCAGTTCAGACTCAGCGCACACCCCATTCTCTGGGCCCGCCCGCGGAGCACCGGCCAGAGCAAAGGCTCGCCGCCGTGCTGGGAAGCAGCACGTAGCCGGCCTTTGTGCGACGCCAAGCGAGGCGTCTAGTGGAGCTGGAGAGGCCCGGCGGGAGCCGAGTTACAGACGTGCAGCTTCTCCGGCCTGGGCCCTGCCGGTGCAGCGCAGCCGTGCATCCCCCACGCCCTCCGGCCTTCGCAGGCCTGCAGGGGGGCGCCGAGACTGGAGCCGCCCAAGTCAAAGGAGTGGCTGCCTGTCAGCGCCCAGCGAGGCAAGGGAGGAGGGCTCCACACTTCCCCGTACTGCTGCTGAGCACGGAGGGAATGAAGCCAGACGTTCACTGTGGGACTTGGTTGCAAGGGCCTTTGGCTCAGGATCCCCCTGTCTAAAAGCCACATGCAAACCAGCCTTCACTGGCGTCCTGCGGGGCAAGAGGGAGCGCAAGCAAGGGTGTGTAGCCTTCATCTACCCCGGCCAGGCGCCGCCCGCCTCGGCTGGGATGGAGTAGAGCAAACCTCAGTCCGTACTGAGTACCACAGTCCCTCAGCCCCGCTAGGGTGGCCGCGCTGGCAAGTCCTGCGCTGTTCGGGTAAGAGGAGCAGCCCCGCTCCCGGGGTGTGTGTGTTTAGTCTGCGGTGACCCCTGGTTTTGCAAGTGCCAGGGCCCTTCCTGTGCTCCTGGCCTGGGCGCCTTGTGAAGGAGAACGGGAGGCCAGCCTAGCGTGGAGATGGTGGCTCCCCACAGACCACGCTGGAAATCCCGCCTGGCCGCTGCGGGGCGCGGGCTGGTGGCTCTTCCCAGCGTGCGCCAGGCCTTGGTCTGCTCGAGCCCTGCGAGTTCGGTACAGCGCTGAGTGGTCTCCTGTGCGCCGCTGGCGACCGAGGGTTGCACTTGCCAGGTGTCCGGTTTTCCACCAGAAAGGCAGTTGAAAAGGGACCCTGGTGGCGGTGCTGACTGGGCAGTTAGAAGTCCGGTCCCCGGGGCTAAGGCAGGCTCCCTGCCTGCCCTGGCTCTGTGGGGTTCCCGGAGCAGCGTCATATCCTCCCTCCAGCTCCTACGCCTGAGGGCAGCCAGGGGGCTCCAAACACTGCCCCTGCCCCTGCCCCAAGTGCCAGCTCCACAACACCCATTGTCCAGGAATTGTGGCCAATGGGAGCTGTAGGGGTGGTGCCTGCAGATGGGGCAGTGTGCAGAGTTGCCTGGCTGTGCCTCTGCTTAGGAGCCAGAGGGGGAAACATGACCCTGCTTCTGGGAGCTGCCTGAGGTAAGCATCACCCAGAGCCTGCACCCCTGACCCCCTCCTCCTGCGCCCCAACTCCCTGCCCTAGCCCTGATCCCCCTCCTGCCCTCCAAACCTCTTGGACCCAGCCTGGAGTCTCCTCCTGCACCCCAAACCCTCATTTCCGCACCCTCATCCCCCAGAGCCCTCACCCCCTCCTGCATCCCAACCCACTGCCTCAGCCTGGAGCCCTCTCCCACACCCTGAACTCCTCTTTTCTGGCCCCACCCCAGAACCCGCACACCCAGTCCCCCTCCCACACCCCAACCCCCGCCTCAGGCCAGAGCCCCCTCCCGCACCCTGAACTCCTCATTTCTGGCCCCTCCCCAGAGGCTGCACCCCCAGCAGGAGCCCTCACCCCCTCCGGACACCAACCCCCTGAGCCAGCTCAGTGAAAATGAGTGAATGAGGGTGGGGAGAGAGAGTGACAGAGGGAGGGGAGATGGAGTGAGCGGGGGTGGGGCCTCAGAGAAGGGGCAGGGCCTCAGAGGAGGGGCAGGGTAGGGGGCAGGGCAAGGGTGTTCGGTTTTATGTGAGTAGAAAGTTGGCAATCTTACGCAGGGAGCCAGCCTGTGCCTGCACTGAGTGGTTAGAGATGGGCTCTAACAGACCATGCCAAGGACCCAGCTCAATAAAACCTCTGTCCCGCACAACCCAACACTTCTGTAAATCTGCACGGTTATCATAACTTTGCGCCTTAGTGTTGACTGTCCAGGATAAGGACCGTGGCAAACTGGTACCTGTGAGACAGCGCAGAGCTCACAGCCTAGGGATGATCCGCCTTGTGGCAGCTTTTCGGGCATCTCCTTCTTTCCCCATCTCTTTCTAGGTACAGGCACTCGGGCAGTAAAAGTCCATCTTTAGGAGCGTCCTATGGAAAGCCTCTGTCACAGGCCTTCTTTTCCCTGCCCCTCTTGTCACACTAGCACCTTGCATGGCATTGCAGGTGTGAAACTGACAGCCACCAGCTGTCTCTACATGGGCAATCAACAGAGACATGCACCCTAGTTGTTTCCTGAAGTGTTCTCTAGAATCTTCTTGGGAACAGGCCGACCCGTGCTCTGTTCTGCAGGTACATCTCAGGCCCAGCCTTTTAATCCTGCCAGCATGATAGATAGTTTAAGCAACCCTCCTGTATGTAGGAGACTATGGACAGGGGAGAGGTAGGGTGAAATTGCGTTTAGTCTAATCTGCCCAACATCATGATTTTTCCATCCACAGAGCAAATCTTAGAGAGAACTGGAGTGCGAGCAGGATGGAGACGGTTCCAGGGCTAGAGGCTAAGGCTGATCCTTTGTTGATAGGCCTCCCTCACCTAATACTCAGTTCAATGGAGGGTCTTACTGCATCTTGACTTGCACCCACTCCCCTTTTAGAGTTAATGGGTGTTAATCCATGTAGCGGTGCTAACTAATAACATTCTAGGCGTTGGTCTCACTGAAATGCCTTCATCAGTTTAGAGAATAGCCTGACGGGAAAAGAAAGAATATCAGCCCTGTGGTTTCTTTCTGTGAAATAACAGATCTGCTTTGATCCCTTCCAATTTCCAGCTGATGCCCCCATGTAAGGCAATGTGGAGGAAATACCAAGCGGAGTTTCAATGTAAAGTGACTACTCTTCTCTCCTCTCCTCCTGTCTCAATCCACCCCTGCCCACACACCCGTGATTGCACCTCTGCTAGGAGTAATTCAAATGCAGCCAAGCCTGTCCCTGACTTTTGTATTGTTGTTTATTTATTTTGCCATTGTAATAATGGAGAGAGCAATTTTAAGAGGACTTTAAAAATCAAACCCAATGTTTTCTAGCACATTGTACACTGCAGCAATTTAAACATGGTTTTTAATCTTTTAACTACTGTAAAAATACGAAGCACCAATTACATGTCTATGGAAAGAGGGCTAAATTAGAGTGCCAGAAGTGTCTAAAGATAGTTTGTGCAGAGCTCTACCCTGCTGGTTTTACTCCCACCAGTAATCACTGCAATGGGACACCTGGCCTGAGTAAGGGACCAGGATTCCGCTCTTACACTGCTCAGAATATTGGCCTGGTAAAATCTGCCATTCTTGCTGGCAGCTTGGAACATGCAGCTGTTAATCACTGTCAATCACAAATGTGAATGTTCCAGTTATCTACATCCTTTCTCTAAAATAATTCCTTTAAAAATAGGAATTTGGGTGAAATTTTGAACAAAGTGGCGGCTACTTTGTACCCAATACACTTCTGGCGGAATTAAGACACAATCCACATTTTCCTAGCCACTTCTCAGTCTCTCTGAGATTAAGAGTCCCAAAAATCCAACGCAAATTTAAAATGGAGAATAAAGCAAACAAGATTTAAGAGTTCAATGTTTAGCCACAAAGCTCAGAGGTAGAAGAGAGGGTTGTGGTTATATTTCCCTGTATATAAACATTTCCAAGGTAAAGAATACACATCTATATTGTCCTTTAAACACCTTCCCTCAGTAGCTTTACTGTAGTTAAAGTCAATAAGAAAATAAATTGATATATAATATACTACCAAACAAAAATTTACATTTGTTTGTATTAAAGGGACACTTGAAACATGTAGATTTGGCCCCAAATTTAGGCATTGTAGACTTAAAACCAAAAGAAATTCTTCTTTGGAATTCTTAAAAAAATCCAGTGAAGTAATTTGTTTTAAAAAAATCGTTTTGTGCTAGTGTGCATGGGAACCTGAAAACTCAATTGACTAGGAAATGACTATAAACAAAAGAGAAACTGACTAGTCTATTTTGTATAAGACGAGAGAAATGTAAAAAGGAAAACAATATACAGGAAGTACATTTGTTTTTAAAAATTATTTCAATTTTAGTAATCTAAAATATATTAATAAGTAACATCAGCAAGATTTTTTTTAAATTTACAATTTTTAACTTGACAGTGTCCCTTTAAAACAGTGTTGGGTGTAAACTACATAATTCATATTCACTGTAAACCTGAAATATTAGAGCTAATACAAAAAAAAAGCACACGGTACAAAATCATAAAAAAAGATTATGCTAATAAAAGCCAAATGGCAGCAGCAGCTAAAACTGCTGGATAAGGCGCCGGCGCTGAGAGGTTTTCCGTAGCAGTTTTCTGTAGTCATAGGGATTATCTTCAGTTTTGCTCTCGTCCAGGGGGCTCTCTGCAACCCTTGACCTAGGGATTAAATGCAGAAGCGCTTTAGAAATTAAAGTCAAAACATTTACTTCAGCAAATACTGCTAATCGACTGCTTAACCTTCACCCTCAGCAAAAACAGCTGCCTTCTCCAGGCCTCTCCCCACTCTGCAGAATAGAGCCGGCATCCCAGAGCAAATACATTTTAGCAGAACAGAGGAATGCTCAAAGAAAACAAGTTTTTTAAAAAAGGGAGGAATTATTAAGTACATAGTAGAAATGTCAGGATAACAGGGAAGGCTTTGGAGGTAATTCTTGCCTATTAGACATTGGATCAGATTGTCAGCTGGTGTAAATAAGGTAGCTCCATTGACATAAATGGAGCTACTCCTGTTCTATACCTGCTGAGGGTCTGTCCCACTGTTTCAGACTGGACACTGCAAAGGTCTCAGTTTAGAACCCCGCTCGTGGCTTTCAGGTGGCAAATTGCATTTTTGAAAGCTGGCCTTCCATTTAGACAGCAGACCTAACTAATTGAACTGAGGTCATTCCTATGTAATGTGATTAAACATAAAACCATTGTTTGGAAAGTATATATTATTTTGAAATAACTATTGAAATGTCTGGTGAGCTACACTTAGGGGTTCAGTTTAGAGTCCCAAATGGCAACAAACAAGTATAAGCATTCACTTTCTCTAGGACTAAATCGTACTCGCCTTACTCACACAAGAAGCCCAACTGAAGTGGCCACTGAATGTTGAACTGTAGTTGATACTTAAGTAATAAACCATGAACAGGGGGTAAATTCTGCTCTCAGTTACACACAGGAGATCTGGAGTTACTCCAGTTACTCCAATTCCGTTACTGCAGATTAACATCAGAGCAGAGCATAATAATAAGGCATGCATTTTATGCCTTGCACCTGTTTCCACTGCATTCAGTGGCAAAAATCTCATTGATTTAAGTGAGAGCACAATCAGGCCCTAGCCTAGTGGTGCATATCTCAAAAGCATTTTGAGTGAAGAGCAAAAGGTCACATGCAATTAATGACCTGAAGAATCTATGTAGGAAGAAGGCTGATGAACCAGGTTTTCCCTTCAGGATTTTCCCTTGCTTGTCTGTCATACTGGTATCAAGCAGAGGCTGTAGGGGCATGTGTTGGTTCAGTGCAATAGGAAAAAAAAGAAGTTGTCAAGAACCAGGTTTCTCAGCTCCAAAAGTCAGGCTAAAAGTCTGGCATAGAGCCACACAATCCTAACTGAAACAGAAATTTAACTTTTAGATTTTGCTTTAGTTTGGCAAAAAGTTTGAGATCCAAAGATGTACAGCAAGGAGGTCTGTCCACCTTATCTGGAGCTGTGGAGGCAGAACAAAATTGGCAGGTTCTTCAGCAAAATGGCTGTATGGCTGAGATTGCCTTGCCAGAGTTCTGCTCCCCAAATTGTAAGCAGGCTGAAGACTGTTTGTACTGTCTTTGGACCTTATTTTGAAGAAAGGAATTTTTCAGCTAAGCATATATACATTTTTTTAATTCCTAGAATTATTATTTTACAAGATTTCGTAAAAAATAATTAATTGATTTATAGCTAGTTTGAATGCATATACTGTACTTTTGTCTTCAGTATGAAATGTACAAAAATAAGTTTGCATCCATAACTTTTTAAAGTAGGTTACACAGCATTTCTTTTGTTCCTACTATTATTTGGTATTACTTACCCTTCAGTAATAGTTAAAGATGAATCTCTGAGCTCCACTGGTGGCCTCTTTTCTCTTGTGCTAGAATTACTATCATTTGAGATGGAATCACTTGATGAAATTTCTTGGTAATAGAAATCTTCTAAATCTAGCACCTTGCCCAGACTGTAAAGGCATAAAAGTTCTAAATCACCAATTCTGTTTTGCAACATTTTCCCAGTGAAAATAAAGTAATGAATCACAACCTTCATTTTCCTTATCAGCCAATATCTGAGGACTTTTCATATGTTGACTGTGGTAGAAAATTATATAAGCACAAAAATCTGGTCCTGGAAATGTAACTAATAAAAATGCAGATGGTTATAATTTTGAACTAATAATTTAGGGTTGAATCTACCAGCAAATATATAATCACATACCAAGTACTTTGTAGAATCAGCTTTTATATCTGTGCATGCATGAGTTGTGGCTGATTTTGTTAAGATGTATCAATGTGCACCTGCATATCTCAAAGCAGTTCTGAGATTTAGAGATCTAAGGTTACTGGACAGTTTTCAGCAATGCCATTCTTAGGCTTGGTCTACACTACCCCCCTAATTCGAACTAAGGTACGCAACTTCAGCTACGTGAATAACGTAGCTGAAGTTCGAAGTACCTTAGTTCGAATTAGTTCGAACTTACCTTGGTCCACACGCGGCAGGCAGGCTCCCCCGTCGACTCCGCGGTACTCCTCTCGGCGAGCTGGAGTACCGCAGTCGACGGCGAGCACTTCCGGGTTCGACTTATCACGTCCAGACTAGACGCGATAAGTCGAACCCAGAAGTTCGATTTCCAGCCGTCGAACTACCGGGTAAGTGTAGCCAAGGCCTTAATGATATAATTAAGACTCTGTTAGTACTTCCATTATAATCACCTGTTTTCAGGGATTTATTCTCTGACCACAAAAATCTACTCTAGGACACGTTTTAATAGGCTGTGTTCAGCTAGTTCAAGAGATTCAAATTCAAGCTCTAGAATTTAGGGATATCAGTAGATTTGTGACACTCTCGAGGACTTTGGGCTTAGAAATGAATGGATTACATTGATCCATAAGTAACAAGAAGATAATCATCTGTGTATTTAACACTTTCAGATCATGGGTGACAAAGCAGAAAACTGCTAGGGAATTGGATTTTTCAGGCAATTTGCAAAGTGATACAGGGACTTCCTTTTAATGTCACCTATTTATATATCTTGCTCAAGCTATTTATTTATCTGAAAGTTATTACCCATTGGAAAGGTTTTGTAACATCCAGTATATGAAATGAGTTGCCAACCTCAGTACACATCCTAGTGCCAGGAAGGTATTATTCAGCACTCTTCTTGCCAGTCTCAGCAGGTAGACAAAGGATTGAATGGACCTAGAGAGTAATTTCTCCAGGTCAAAAGTGTGTCATGTTATTGGGATGATATGGAAAAAATGCATGGCTTCTTCACAGGCTATTCTTATGCTGTGTACAGAGGTCTTTAGTTTCTAGAGCTGTCAGTCCATCCTCTAGCAAGCCCAAGAATTCTCTTTAAATAAGTTAATATTTAAGAAATGGAAATTTCGTGTAGAGAATATGAGAAGGGACTACAATATTTTGAAGCAGGTCGAAACTTACAGCAGCTAGCAGAATGGGACGCTGTTACTGAAAGGGGCCTCAGATACTACTGTAATATAAATAATAATAACAAATAGTATATCAGTGTATTGTTGGAGATTGTACATATGAGAGAGAGCACAAACATTCTTTGCATGCATTGCTTCAGGATGCCTAAGGAAACACACTATTTGAAAACCACAAAGTTTAAAATGACTAGGAAAAAAAAGTCCTAAGGGTGACTTGAAAGACACTGGGCAGTATTCTTCTTTCACACCTAGTGTAAATCAGAAGTAATTCCATTGAATCCAGTAGCAATAGTGGTATAAAACTGGTATAAGTGAGAAGAATTTCAGGTCCAATGAGTGAATTTCTTGTCCAGACATAAACTGGTCAAACAACTCACCAGAAGAGGAGCTGACTGGGAGAAACCCTATATTTGGAAATTTCCCAAGATCCAACTGGCACCACAAGCAGATCTGTGATCTAGAGTTGACAGTGTCATGTGGGGACACAGACATAAATTAAACCAGAAATGCATAATGGGGCCATTGAGTGAAGAGCTCAGCCTCAAAATACAAAAACTAAACTTACTGCTACACCAAATGGGTCATCCAACATGCAATGTAACTAGTGGCTGAAATACAGCTGAATGCAAGACTGAGCTTAAGCATGTGGTTGCATTTTATTGATTGTAAAGGTGTATGCAGTTCCTGCATGCTACCTTGTGGCTCAGTGTGGCACTGCAGGTGTGCACCACCTTAGTTTCCCCAGTGGAGCAGCAATAGATTCACTTTAACTGCCCAGCCAAGAAGAAACCAACACATATTAACACAATACCATGTCCCCTTTTTAATCAGACTTCAGGACAGGAACCATTGTAACAAACAGTTCATCAGGACTGTAGGTCAAGGCTCCCAAGCCGACAGTCTATGCCCAAGTCTGTGAGTCAGTTTAGGCTTGTCTCATAGTGCCTCAGAGAGTAACTACTACCCCACTGCAGCCTGCTTGGCTTCTATTCCCTCCCTCTCCCATGCTCCACTTCCTGTTCCTGTTTATATGGGTCAGCCCCCAGGGGGACAGGGCCTCCTTGATTATCCCCAGGCTGCAAGCTGTAGCCTCCAGCCTGACTCTTAAAGGGGAGTACCCTTTTTTACCATACATTCTTTCAAATATATATTTGCTGGTTTAGATGTATTCTATATGAAGTTTGCATCCTGCAGCTTCAGCTGCAGATTGACGTTTCCAATCATGCGGGGTATTGAGTGTCTCGTGCAAGGTGTTGTGTCCCCATTTCCCACTGCCTTCAATGAGAGCTGAGGGCATTCAGCATCACACAGGACTGAGCCTTATGATAGGCCACCGCCACCATGCTACTATATATCAAATAAAGGAACAGCTAAGGCCAGGTCTGCACTATAGACTTCTGCTGACAGAGGTACTTCGGTCTGGGGTGTGAAGAGATATGATCCCTGAGTCTGACCAGCAGAAGCCCTTATTTTAATTTTCTGGTAGAGCTTGTTTGCCTTACGGTGGGTGGTTTTACTATACCAGTACAAAGCACAGCTTTGATGGTATAGCTGTGTCCATCCTAGGACTGCTTTGCCAGTATAGTCTACCAGTATTTCGATACTGGTGAAGTGCTCCTAGTATAGAAGTAGCCTAAGAAGCATATTCAGGAGTGCATGGTCACAGGGAAGCAGCACAAAAAGCATTAAGTACAGGTCCATATATGGGGCAAAGCTGTGGGTTTAATCTTTGCCAGAAGCTATGTGCTGAATATTTGCCAGAACCATAGAGAGATCTGCATATATATAGCTCCAAGAAAATATATGCTTGTGGATATCCACCAAAGCATTTCAATTACACAGTGAGAAAAGCTTTACTATTGAATTGGCAGTGGGCATTTTGGTTTTCTTACTTCTTATGAAGATATAAACTATTTCTGTTTGTGGTTTTTATATTTCCAAGTGGTTGTTTCTCAGAAGGGGAGCACCATCCTTCCTTGGATTTTTGCTAATGAAGTGACTGGTTGCTCACCTGTTTTGAACTGGAATTTTAAGTACCCTCATTTATTTATTTGATTTAGAATGGTCTTTGTGCTGGACTGTGTCTTCGTTTATTATTATGCTTGTATTGCCATTGCAAAAGACTCACGTACAAGTAAAAACATTTGACCAAATTCTATAATGTATTTTGTTCTTTACAGTGGTATAATTTTACCTTGCAAATCGTACCTCTCTGTGTACCATCAAATAACTATATCCTTTTCTTAACTTTTGGTTTTACTTTGTTGACAGTGCAGCTTAACACTGTTTCTGGAGCATTATAACAATTATCATGGGATAAGTAAATAAAGAAGAAAAAATTACCTGTTTTTTCTTGGTTTCCGTTTTTCTTCTTGGATTGATTTCTAAGAAAACATCAAGTAATTTTAAAAAAATTGCATCACTTTTTTTTAACCCTGGAGCGTTTTTACGCAAAGGTCCAATACATGGGCATGTTAAATATGAGACTTTTCTATAATTCTTACTAAGAAAAATATGAAGAACATAATTTGTCAAGCAAAAAAAAAAAAGTATGTGCTGTAGCAATTTTTAGTAATCTTTGTGCTTGTTTATCTGTATAAGAAAATGCTGCTAGTACTGGTAACTATACTGTACACAAATAAAAGAAACTAATCAGAAGAAGGAGGGGAATATCAAACTTCCAAATCCTATATCTGCTTTAATAAAATTGACAAACACTGTCCAATTTAGGCAGACTTTTATATATGCTATGCCAGTTTATATGGATATTAGCTATTCACTGTGAGGAGGCCCAAACTCATTCTCAACAAATGGTTTTACAAAAGGCAGCTCATGCCAGCCCAACCTGATTTCTTTCTTTAAGAAAATAACTCGGGATTTTTTAGACAAAGGAAACGCAGTAGATCTAATCAACCTGGATTTCAGTAAGGCATTTGACACAGTTCCACATGGGAAATTATTAGTTCAACTGGAGAAGATGGGGATAAGGTGGATAAGGAACTGGTTAAAGGGGAGACTACAACAGGTCATACTGAAAGGTGAACTCACAGGCTAGGGGGAGGTTACTAATGGGGTTCCTCAGGGATCGGTCTTGGGGGGACCAATCTTATTTAACATTTTCATTAATGACAGTGGCACATAAAGTCGGACTGTGCCAGTAAAATTTGCGGATGACATAAAGTTGGGAGATAATGCATATAAGGAGGAGGTCCAGAATATCATACAAAAAGATCTGGATGACCTTGAAAACTGGAATCATAGAAATGGGATGAAATTTAATAGTGCAAGTTCATGAACTTAGGGACTAACAACAAGAACTTTTGCTGCAAGCTGGGGACATATCTATTGGAAGGGACAGAGGAGGAGGAAGACCTGGGTGTATTGGTTGATCACAGGATGACTATGAGCTGCCAATGTGATGAAGCCGTGAAAGAGGCTAATGTAGGGTTACCATATTTCAGCAAGCAAAAAAGAGGACGGGAGGAGCCCCGCCCTAGCCCCGCCTCTGCCCCTCCCACTTCCCGCCCCCTCAGAATCCCCAACCCTCCCCCCGTTCCTTGTCCCCTGACTGCCCCCTCCTGGGACCCCTGCCCCTAACTGCCCCCCAGGACTCCACCCCCTACCTAAGCCTCCCTGCCTCTTGTCCCCTGACTGCCCCAACCCTTATCCACACCCCCACCCCCAGACAGACCCCTGGGACTCCCACGCCCCATCCAACCACTCTCCACCCCCTGACAGCCCCCCC